>NW_025725928.1:5745425-6054718 GCF_021461395.2 Schistocerca americana | reverse complement strand
CCTGTGACATCAGTTGTAGATTCCGATGCTTCACTTCAGCTTTACTGTAACCCTAGGACCTTCTTATTGACGATAAAACACAGAAATTGCATCTGAACTAAATACAAAAGGCACAATGCCGACTTAAGTACAAGAAGACTGACTCTTCCTACTGTCTATGTTTTGAACCATTCCTGTGACACTAGTTATAGATTCCGATGCTTCACCTCAGGTTCAATGTATCCCTCTGACCTTCTTATTGACGATGAAACACAGAAATTGCATCGGAATTAAATAGAAAAGGCACAATGCCGTCTTAAGTACAAGCAGTCTGACTCTACTTAGTGTCTATGTTTTGAACCATTCCTCTGACGCTAGTTACACATTCCGATGCTTTACATCAGGTTTACTGTATCCCTCTGACCTTCTTATTGACGATGAAACACAGAAATTGCATCGGAATTAAATAGAAAAGGCACAATGCCGACATAAGTACAAGATGACTGACTCTTCTTACTGACTATATCTTGATCCATTCCTGTGACACTAGTTACAGATTCCGATGCTTCACTTCAGGTTTACTGTATCCCTTGGACCTTCTAATTGACGATGAAACACAGAAATTGCATCGGAATTAAATAGAAAAGGCACAATGCCAGCTTAAGTACAAGAAGACTGACTCATATTACTGACTATGATTTGAACCATTCTTGTGTGACTAGTTGTAGATTCCAATGCTTCACTACAGGTTTACTGTATCCCTCTGACCTGCTTATTAACGATGAAACACAGATATTGCATCGGAGTTAAAAACAAAAGGCACAATGCCGACTTAAGTACAAGAAGACTGACTCTTCGTACTGACTATGCTTTGAACCATTCCTGTGACACTAGTTATAGATTCCGATGCTCCACTTCAGGTTTACTGTATCCCTTGGACCTTCGTATTGACGATGAAACACAGTAATTGCATCGGAATTAGATACAAAAGGCACAATGCCGATCTAAGTACCAGAAGACTGACTCCTCTTACTGACTATGTGTGGATCCATTCCTATGACACTAGTTAGAGATTCCGATGCTTCACTTCAGGTTTACTGTATCCCTCTGACCTTCTTATTGACGATGAAACACAGTAATTGCATCGGAATTAAATAGAAAATGGCACAATGCCGACTTAAGTACAAGAAGACTGACTCTTCTTACTGTCAATGCTTTGAACAATTCCTGTGGCACTAGTTATATATTCCGATGCTCCACTTCAGGTTTACTGTATCCCTTGGACCTTCCTATTGACGATGAAACACAGATATTGCATCAGAATTAAATACAAAAATCACAATGCCGACATAAGTACAAGAAGACTGACTCTTCATACTGACTACGATTTGAACCAATCCTGTGACACTAGTATTGGATTCCTATGCTTCACTTCAGGTTTGCTGTACCCTCTGACCTTGTTTTTGACGATGAAACACAGAAATTGCAACAGAATTAAATAGAAAAGGCACAATGCCGACTTAAGTACAAGAAGACTGACTCTTCTTACTGACTATATCTTGATCCATTCCTGTGACACTAGTTATAGAATCCGATGCTTCACTTCAGGTTTACTGTATCCCTTGGACCTTCTTATTGACGATGAAACACAGAAATTGCATCGGAATTAAATACAAAATGCACAATGCCGACTTAAGTACAAGAAGGCTGACTCTTCTTACTAACTATGTTTTGAACCATTCCTGTGACACTAGTTGTAGATTCCGATGCTTCACTTCAGCTTTACTGTAACCCTAGGACCTTCTTATTGATGATGAAACACAGAAATTGCATCTGAACTAAATACAAAAGGCACAATGCCGAATAAGTACAAGAAGACTGACTCTTCCTATTGTCTATGTTTTGAACGATTCCTGTGACATTAGTTATGGATTCCGATGATTCACTTCAGGTTCACTGTATCCCTCTGACCTTCTTATTGACGATGAATCACAGAAATTGCATCGGAATTAAATAGAAAAGGCGCAATGCCGTCTTAAGTACAAGCAGTCTGACTCTTCTTAGTGTCTATGTTTTGAACCATTCCTCTGACGCTAGTTACACATTCCGATGCCTTACACCAGGTTTACTGTATCCCTCTGACCTTCTTATTGACGATGAAACTTAGAAATTGCATCGGAATTAAATAGAAAAGGCACAATGCCGACTTAAGTACAAGAAGACTGACTCTTCTTACTGACTATACCTTGATCCATTCCTGTGACACTAGTTATGGATTCCGATGATTCACTTCAGGTTCACTGTATCCCTCTGACCTTCTTATTGGCGACGAAACACAGAAATTGCATCGGAATTAAATAGAAAATGCACAATGCCGACTTAAGTACAAGAAGACAGACTCTCCCTACTGTCTATGTTTTGAGCCATTCCTGCGACACTAGTTATAGATTCCATGCTTCACCTGAGGTTCACTGTATCCCTCTGACCTTCTTATTAACGATGAAACACAGATATTGCATCGGAATTAAATAGAAAAGACACAATGCAGTCTTAAGTACAAGCAGACTGACTCTTCTTATTGTCTATGTTTTGAACCATTCCTGTGACGCTAGTTACAGATTCCGATGCTTCACTTCAGGTTTACTGTATCCCTTGGATCTTCTTATTGACGATGAAACATAGTAATTGCATCGGAATTAAATTCAAAAGGCACAATGCCGACTTAAGTACTAGAAGACTGGCTCTTCTTACTGACTATGTGTTGAACCATTCCTGTGAGACTAGTTGGAGATTCTGATGCTTCACTTCAGGTTTACTGTATCCGTCTGACCTTCTTATTGACGATGAAACACAGTAAATGCTTCGGAAATTAATTGAAAAGGGCACAATGCCGACTTAAGTACAAGAAGACTGAATCTTCCTACTGTTTATGTTTTGAACCATTAGTGTGACTCTAGTTATAGATTCCGATGCTTCATTTCAGGTTTACTGTATCCCTTGGACCTTCTTATTGACGATGAAACACAGATAGTGCATCGAAATTAAATACAAAAGGCACAATGCCAACTTAAGTACAAGAAGACTGACTCTTCCAACTGTCTATGTTTTGAACCATTCCTGTGACACTAGTCTTGGATTCCGATGCTTCACTTCAGGTTTACTGTACCCTCTGACCTCGTATTTTACGTTGAAACACAGAAATTGCATCAGAATTAAATAGAAAAGGCACATTGCCGACTTAAGTACAAGAAGACTGACTCCTCTTACTGACTATATCTTGATCCATTCCTGTGACACTAGTTATAGATTCCGATGCTTCACTTCAGGTTTACTGTATCCCTTAGACCTTCTTATTGACGATGAAACACAGAAATTGCATCGGATTTAAATACAGAAGGCACAATGCCGTCTTAAGTACAAGAAGACTGACTCTTCTTACTGACTATGTTTTGAACCATTCCTGTGACATCAGTTGTAGATTCCGATGCTTCACTTCAGCTTTACTGTAACCCTAGGACCTTCTTATTGTAGATGAAACACAGAAATTGCATCTGAACTAAATACAAAAGGCACAAAACCGAATAAGTACAAGAAGACTGACCCTTCCTATTGTCTATGTTTCGAACGATTCTTGTGACATTAGTTATGGATTCCGATGCTTTACTTCAGGTTTGCTGTTTCCTTTGGACCTTCTTATTGGCGACGAAACACAGAAATTGCATCGGAATTAAATAGAAAAGGCACAATGCTGACTTAAGTACAAGAAGACTGACTCTTCCTACTGTCTATGTTTTGAACCAATCCTGTGACACTAGTTGTAGATTTCGATGCTTCACCTCAGGTTTACTGTATCCCTCTGACCTTCTTATTGACGATGAAACACAGAAATTGCATCGGAATAAAATAGAAAAGGCACAATGCCGTCTTAAGTACAAGCAGTCTGACTATTCTTAGTGTCTATGTTTTGAACCATTCCTCTGAAGCTAGTTACACATTCCGATGCTTCACTTCAGGTTTACTGTATCCCTCTGACCTTCTCATTGTCGATGAAACACAGAAATTGCATCGGAATTAAATAGATAAAGCACAATGCCGACTTAAGTACAAGAAGACTGACTCTTCTTACTGACTATATCTTGATCCATTCCTGTGACATTAGTTATAGATTCCGATGCTTCACTTCAGGTTTACTGTATCCCTCTGACCTTCTCATTGACGATGAAACACTGAAATTGCATCGGAATTAAATACAAAAGGCACAATGCCGACTTAAGTACAAGAAGACTGACTCTTCTTACTGACTATGTTTTGAAACATTCCTTTGACACTAATTGTGGATCCGATGCTTCACTTCAGGTTTACTGTATCCCTTGGACCTTCATATTGACGATGAAACGCAGAAATTGCATCGGAATTAAATACAAAAGGAACAATGCCGACTTAAGTACAAGAAGACTGACTCTTCTTACTGACTATGTGCTGAACCATTCCTGTGACACTAGTTAGAGTTTCCGATGCTTCACTTCAGGTTTACTGTATCCCTCTGACCTTCTTATTGACGATGAAACATAGTTATTGCATCGGAATTAAATTGAAAAGGCACAATGCCGACATATGTACAAGAAGACTGACTCCTCTTACTGTCTATGCTTTGAACCATTCCTCTGACACTGGTTATAGATTCCGATGCTTCACTTCAGGTTTACTGTATCCCTTGTACCTTCTTATTGACGATGAAACACAGAAATTGCATCGGATATAAATACAAACGGCACAGTGCCGGCTTAAGTACATGTAGACTGAATCTTCCTACTGTCTATGTTTTGAACCATTCCTGTGACACTAGTTATAGGTTCCGATGCTTCATTTCATTTTTACTGTATCCCTTGGACCTTCTTCTTGACGATGAAACACAGATAGTGCATCGGAATTAAATACAAAAGGCACAATGCCAACTAAAGTTCAAGATAACTGACTCTTCTTACCGTCTATGTTTTAACCATTCCTGTGCCACTAGGTATAGATTCCGATGCTTCACTTCAGGTTTACTGTATTCCTTGGACCTTCTTATTGACGATGAAACACAGAGATTGCATCGGAATTAAATAGAAAAGGCACAATGCCGGCTTAAGCACAAGAAGACTGACACTTCTTACAGACTATGATTTGAAACATTCCTGTGTGACTAGTTATAGTTTCCGATGCTTCACTTCAGGTATACTGTATCCCTCTGACCTTCTTATTAACGATGAAACACAGATATTGCATCGGAATTAAATACAAAAGGCACAATGCCGACTTAAGTACAAGAAGACTGACCCTTCTTACTGACTATGTATCGAACCATTCCTGTGACACTAGTTATAGATTCCGATGCTTCACTTCTGGTTTACTGTATCCCTCGGACCTTCGTATTGACGATGAAACACAGAAATTGCATCGGAATTAAATACAAAAGGCACAATGCCGACTTCAGTACAAGAAGACTGACTCTTCTTACTGACTATGTTATGAACCATTCCTGTGACACTAGTTACATATTCCGATGCATCACTTCAGGTTTACTGTATCCCTTGGAACTTCATATTGACGATGAAACACAGAAATTGCATCGGAACTAAATACAAAAGGCACAATGCCGACCTAAGTACCATAAGACTGACTCTTCCTACTGTCTATGATTTGAACGAATCCTGTGACATTAGTTATAGATTCCGATGCTTCACTTCAGGTTAACTGTATCCCTAGGACCTTCATATTGTTGATGAAACACTGAAATTGCAACGGAATTAAATAGAAAAGGCACAATGCCGACTTAAGTACAAGAAGACTGACTCTTCCTACTGTCTATGTTTTGAACCAATCCTGTGACACTAGTTATAGATTCCGATGCTTCACCTCAGGTTCACTGTATCCCTCTGACCTTCTTATTGACGATGGAACACAGAAATTGCATTGGAATTAAATAGAAAAGGCACAATGCCGTCTTAAGTACAAGCAGACTGAATCTTCTTCGTGTCTATGTTTTGAACCATTCCTGTGTCACTAGTTTTAGATTCCGATGCTTCACTTCAGGATTTCTGTATCCCTTGGACCTTCTTATTGACGATGAAACACAGAAATTGCATCGGATATAAATACAAACTTCACAATGCCGACTTAAGTACATGTAGACTGAATGTTCCTACTGTCTATGTTTTGAACCGTCCCTGTGACACTAGTTATAGGTTCCGATGCTTCATTTCAGGTTTACTGTTTCCCTTGGACCTTCTTATTAACGATGAAACACAGATAGTGCATCGGAATTAAATTCAAAAGGCACAATGCCAACTAATGTACAAGAAGACTGACACTTCCTTTTGTCTATGTTTTGAACCATTCCTGTGACACTAGTTATAGATTCCCATGCTTCACTTTAGGCTTACTGTATCCCTCTGACCTTCTTTTTGACGATGAAACACAGAAATTGTTTCGGAATTAAATAGAAAAAGCACAATGCCAACTTAAGTACAAGCAGACTGACTCTTCTTAGTTTCTATGTTTTGAACCATTCCTGTGACGCTAGTTACAGATTCCGATGCTTCACTTCAGCTTTACTGTATCCCTGTGACCATCTTACTGACGATGAAACACAGATATTGCATCGGAATTAAATACAAAAGGCACAATGCCGTCTTAAGTGCAAGAAGACTGACTCTTCTTACTGACTATGTTTTGTACCATTCCTGTGACACTAGTTATAGATTCCGATGCTTCATTTTAGGTTTACTCTATCCCTCGGATCTTCTTATTGACGAGGAAAGACAGATAGTGCATCGGAATTAAATACAAAAGGCACAATGCCGACTTAAGTACAAGAAGACTGACTCTTCCTACTGTCTATGTTTTGAACCATTCCTGTGACACTAGTTATTGATTCCGATTATTCACTTCAGGTTTACACTATCCGTCTGGCCTTCTTTGTGACGATGAAACACAGAAATTGCATCGGAATTAAATAGAAAAGGCACAATGCCGACTTAAGTACAAGAAGACTGACTCTTCTTACTGTCTATGATTTGAACCCTTCCTGTGACACTAGATATAGATTCCGATGCTTCACTTCTGGTTTACTGTATCCCTCTGACCTTCTTATTGACGATGAAACACAGAAATTGCATCGGAATTAAATAGAAAAGGCACAATGCCGACTTAAGTACAAGAAGAGTGACTCTTCTTACTGACTATATCTTGATCTATTCGTGTGACACTAGTTATAGATTCCGATGCTTCACTTAAGGTATACTGTATCCCTTGGACATTCTTATTGACGATGAAACTCAGATGTTGCATCGGAATTAAATAGAAAAGGCACAATGCCGGCTTAAGCACAAGAAGACTGACTCTTCATACTGGCTATGATTTGAACCATTCCTGTGTGACTAGTTGTAGATTCCGATGCTTCACTTCAGGTTTACAGTATCCCTAGGACCTTCATATTGACGATGAAACACAGAAATTGCATCGGAACTAAATACAAAGGCACAATGCCGACTTAAGTACCACAAGACTGACTCTTCCTACTGTCTATGTTTTGAACGAATCCTGTGACATTAGTTATAGATTCCGATGCTTCACTTAAGGTTTACTGTATCCTTTGGAACTTCTTATTGGCGACGAAACACAGAAATTGCATCGGAATTAAATAGAAAAGGCACAATGCCGACTTAAGTACAAGAAGCCCGACTATTCCTACTGTCTATGTTTTGAACCATTCCTGTGACACTAGTTATAGATTCCGATGCTTCACCTCAGGTTCACTGTATCCCTCTGACCTTCTTATTGACGATGAAACACAGAAATTGCATCGGAATTAAATAGAAAAGACACATTGCCGTCTTAAGTACAAGCAGACTGACACTCCTTAGTGTTTATGTTTTAAACCACTCCTGTGACGCTAGTTAGAGATTCCGATGCTTCACTTCCGGTTTACTGTATCCCTTGGACCTTCTTATTGACGATGAAACACAGTAATTGCAACGGAATTAAATACAAAAGGCACAATGCCGACTTAAGTACAAGAAGACTGACTCTACTTACTGACTACGCTTTGAACCATTCCTGTGACACTAGTTATAGATTCCGATGCTTCACTTTAGGTTAACTGAATCCCTTGGACCTTCTTATTGACGATGAAACACAGAAATTGCATCGGATATAAACGCAAACGGACAATGCCGACTCAAGAACATGTAGACTGAATCTTCCTACTGTCTATGTTTGAACCATTCCTGTGACACTAGTTATAGGTTCCGATGCTTCACTTCAGGTTTACTGTATCCCTTGGACCTTCTTTTTGACGATGAAACACAGAGATTACATCGGAATGAAATTGAAAAGGCACAGTGCTGGCTTAAGTACAAGAAGACTGACTCTTCTTACTGACTATGATTTGAACCATTCCTGTGATACTAGTTATAGATTCCGATGCTTCACTTCTGGTTTACCGTATCCCTCGGACCTTCGTATGACGATGAGACACAGAAATAGCATCGGAATTAAATACAAAAGGCACAATGCCGACATAAGTACAAGGAGACTGACTCTTCTTGTTGACTATGTTTTGAACCATTCCTGTGACACTAGTTATAGATTCCGATGCTTCACTTCAGGTTTACTGTATCCCTAGGACCTTCTTATTGCCGATGAAACACAGAAATTGCATCGGAACTAAATACAAAAGGCACAATGCCGACTTAAGTACCACAAGACTGTTTCTTCCTACTGTCTATGATTTGAACGAATCCTGTGACATTAGTTATAGATTCCGATGCTCCACTTCAGGTTTACTGTATCCCTCTGTCCTTCTTATTAACGATGAAACACAGAAATTGCATCGGATATAAATGCAAACGAACAATGCCGACTTAAGTACAAGAAGACTGACTCATCTTACTGACTATCCTTTGAACCATTCCCGTGACACTAGTTATAGATTCCGATGCATCACTTCAGGTTTACTGAATCCCTTGGAACTTCTAATTGACGATGAAACACAGAAACTGCATCGGATATAAATGCAAACGGACAATGCCGACTTAAGTACATGTAGACTGAATCTTCCGACTGTCTATGTTTGAACCATTCCTGTGACACTAGTTACAGGTTCCGATGCTTCACTTCAGGTTTACTGTATCCCTAGGACCTTCTTATTGACGATGAAACACAGATATATGCATCGGAATTAAATACAAAAGGCACAATGCCGACTTAAGTACAAAAAGACTGACTATTCTTACTTACTATGTTTTGAACCATTCCTGTGACACTAGTTATAAATTCCGATGCTTCACTTCTGGTTTACTGTATCCCTCGGACCATCGTATTGACGATGAAACATAGAAATTGCATCGGAATTAAATACAAAAGGCACAATCCGACTTAAGTACAAGACGACTGACTCTTCTTACTGACTATGTTCTGAACCATTCCTGTGACACTAGTTATAGATTCCGTTGCTTCACTTCAGGTTTACTGTATCCCTAGGACCTTCATATTGACGATGAAACACAGAAATTGCATCGGAACTAAATACAAAAGGCACAATGCCGACTTAAGTACCACAAGTTTGACTCTTCCTACTGTCTATGTTTCGAACGAATCCTGTGACATTAGTTATAGATTCCGATGCTTCACTTCAGGTTTACTGTATCCCTTGGACCTTCTTATTGACGATGAAACACAGTAATTGCATCGGAATTAAATACAAAAGGCACAATGCCGACCTAAGTACAAGAAGACTGACTCTTCTTACTGACTATGTGTTGAACCATTCCTGTGACACTAGTTAGAGATTCCGATGCTTCACTTCAGGTTTACTGTATTCCTCTGACCTTCTTATTGACGATGAAACACAGTAAATGCATCGAAATTAAATTGAAAAGGGCACAATGCTCACTTAAGTACAAGAAGACTGACTCTACTTACTGACTATGCTTTGAACCATTCCTGTGACACTAGTTATAGATTCCGATGCTTCACTTCAGGTTAACTGAATCCCTTGGACCTTCTTATTGACGATGAAACACAGAAATTGCATCGGATATAAATGCAAACGGACAATGCCGACGTAAGAACATGTAGACTGAATCTTCCTACTGTCTATGTTTGAACCATTCCTGTGACACTAGTTATAGGTTCCGATGCTTCTCTTCAGGTTTAATGTATCCCTTGGACCTTCTTATTGACGATGAAACACAGAGATTACATCGGAATTAAATTGAAAAGGCACAGTGCTGGCTTAAGTACAAGAAGACTGACTCTTCTTACTGACTATGATTTGAACCATTCCTGTGATACTTGTTACAGATTCCGATGCTTCACTTCTGGTTTACTGTATCCCTCGGACCTTCGTATGACGAAGAGACACAGAAATTGCATCTTAATTAAATACAAAAGGCACAATGCCGACTTAAGTACAAGGAGACTGACTCTTCTTACTGACTATGTTTTGAACCATTCCTGTGACACTAGTTATAGATTCCGATGCTTCACTTCAGGTTTGCTGTATCCCTAGGACCTTCTTATTGTCGATGAAACACAGAAATTGCATCGGAACTAAATACAAAAGGCACAATGCCGACTTAAGTACCACAAGACTGTTTCCTCCTACTGTCTATGATTTGAACGAATCCTGTGACATAAGTTATAGATTCCGATGCTCCACTTCAGGTTTACTGTATCCCTCTGACCTTCTTATTCACGATGAAACACAGAAATTGCATCGGATATAAATGCAAACGAACAATACCGACTTAAGTACAAGAAGACTGACTCTTCTTACTGACTATCCTTTGAACCATTCCTGTGACACTAGTTATAGATTCCCATGCTTCACTTCAGGTTTACTGTATCCCTAGGACCTTCTTATTGACGATGAAACACAGAAATTGCATCGGAATTAAATACAAATGCACAATGCCGACTTAGGTACAAGAAGACTGACTCTACTTACTGACTATGCTTTGAACCATTCCTGTGACACTAGTTATAGTTTCCGATGCTTCACTTCAGGTTTACTGAATCCCTTGGAACTTCTAATTGACGATGAAACACAGAAATAGCATCTGATACAAATGCTTGCGGACAATGCCGACTTAAGTACATGTAGACTGAATCTTCCGACTGTCTATGTTTGAACCATTCCTGTGACACTAGTTACAGGTTCTGATGCTTCACTTCAGGTTTACTGTATCCCTTGGACCTTCATATTGACGATCAAAAGCAGAAATTGCATCGGAATTAAATACAAAAGGAAGAATGCCGACTTAAGTACAGGAAGACTGACTCTTCTTACTGACTATGTGTTGAACCATTCCTGTGACACTAGTTACAGATTCCGATGCTTCACTTCAGGTTTACTGTATCCCTCTGACCTTCTTATTGACGATGAAACATAGTTATTGCATCGGAATTAAATTGAAAACTGCACAATGCCGACTTAAGTAAAGAAGACTGACTCTTCTTACTGTCTATGTTTTGAACCATTCCTCCGACACTGGTTATAGATTCCGATGCTCCGCTTCACGTTTACTGTATCCCTTGGACCTTCTTATTGACGATGAAACACAGAAATTGCATCGGAATTAAATACAAAAGGCACAATGCCGACTTAAGTACAAGAAGACTGACTCTTCCTACTGTCTATGATTTGAACAATTCCTGTGACACTAGTTATAGATTCCGATGCTTCTCTTCAGGTTTACTGTATCCCTCTGACCTTATTGACGATGAAACACAGAAATTGCATCCGAATTAAATAGAAAAGACACACTGCCGACATAAGTACAAGAAGACTTACTCTTCTTACTGACTATGTGTTGAACCATTCCTGTGACACTAGTTAGAGATTCCGATGCTTCACTTCAGGTTTACTGTATCCCTCTGACCTTCTTATTGACGATGAAACACAGTAAATGCATCGAAATTAAATTGAAAAGGACACAATGCTCACTTAAGTACCAGAAGACTGACTCTTCTTACAGTCTATGCTTTGAACCATTCCTGTGACACTAGTTATATATTCCGATGCTACACTTCAGGTTTACTGTATCCCTTGGACCTTCTTATTGACGATGAAACACAGAAATTGCATCGGAATTAAATACAAAAGGCACAATGCCGACTTAAGTACAAGAAGAGTGACTCTACTTACTGACTATGCTTTGAACCATTCCTGTGATCCTAGTTGTAGATTCCGATTCTTCACTTCTGGTTTACCGTATCCCTTGGACCTTCGTATTGACGATGAGACACAGAAATTGCATCGGAATTAAATACAAAAGGCACAATGCCGACTTAAGTACAAGAAGACTGACTCTTCTTACTGACAATGTTTTGAACCACTCCTGTGACACTAGTTATAGATTCCGATGCTTCACTTCAGGTTTACTGTATCCCTAGGACCTTCTTATTGTCGATGAAACACAGAAATTGCATCGGAACTAAATACAAAGGCATAATGCCGGCTTCAGTACCACAAGACTGTTTCTTCCTACTGTCTATGATTTGAACGAATCCTGTGACAATAGTTATGGATTCCGATGCTCCACCTCAGGTTTACTGTATCGCTCTGACCTTCTTATTAACGATGAAACACAGAAATTGCATCGGATATAAATGCAAACGAACAATGCCGACTTAAGTACAAGAAGACTGACTCTTCTTACTGACTATGCTTTGAACCATTCCTGTGACACGAGTTATAGATTCCGATGCTGCACTTCAGGTTTACTGAATCCCTTGGAACTTCTTATTGACGATGAAACACAGAAATTGCATCGGATATAAATGCAAACGGATAATGCCGACTTAAGTACATGTAGTCTGAATCTTAATACTGTCTATGTTTGAACCATTCCTGTAACACTACTTACAGGTTCCGATGCTTCACTTCAGGTTTACTGTATCCCTTGGACCTTCATATTGACGATGAAATGAGAAATTGCATCGGAATTAAATACAAAAGGAACAATGCCGACTTAAGTACAGGAAGACTGACTCTTCTTACTGACTATGTGTTGAACCATTCCTGTGACACTAGGTAGAGATTCCGATGCTTCACTTCAGGTTTACTGTATCCCTCTGATCTTATTATTGACGATGAAACATAGTTATTGCATCGGAATTAAATTGAAAAGGGCACAATGCCGACTTAAGTACAAGAAGACTGACTCTTCTTACTGTCTATGCTTTGAACCATTCCTCCGACACTGGTTATAGATTCCGATGCTCCACTTCACGTTTACTGTATCCCTTGGACCTTCTTATTGACGATGAAACTCAGAAATTGCATCGGATATAAATACAAACGGCACAATGCCGACTTAAGTACATGTAGACCGAATCTTCCTACTGTCTATGTTTGGACCATTCCTGTGACACTAGTTATAGGTTCCGATGCTTCATTTCAGGTTTACCGTATCCCTTGGTCCATCTTGTTTACAATGAAACACAGATAGTGCATCGGAATTATATACAAAGGGCACAATGCCAACTAAAGTACAAGAAAACTGACTCTTCCTACCGTCTATGTGTGAACCATTCCTGTGACACTAGGTATAGATTCCGATGCTTCACTTCAGGTTTACTGTATCCCTTTGACCTTCTTATTGACGATGAAACACAGAGATTGCATCGGAATTAAATAGAAAAGGCACAATATCGGCTCAAGCACAAGAAGACTGACTCTTCTTACTGACTATGATTTGAAACATTCCTGTGTGACTAGTTGTAGATTCCGATGCTTCACTTCAGGTTTACTGTATCCCTCTGACCTTCTTATTAACGATGAAACACAGATATTTCATCGGAATTAAATACAAAAGGCACAATGCCGATTTAAGTACAAGAATACTGACTCTTCTTACTGACTACGTTTTGAACCATTCCTGTGACACTAGTTATAGATTCCGATGCTTCACTTCTGGTTTACTGTATCCCTCGGACCTTCGTATTGACGATGAAACACAGAAATTGCATCGGAATTAAATACAAAAGGCACAATGCCGACATAAGTACAAGAAGACTGACTCTTCTTACTGACTATGTTACGAACCATTCCTGCGACACTAGTTACAGATTCCGATGCTTCACTGCAGATTTACTGTATCCCAAGGACCTTCATATTGACGATGAAACACAGAAATTGCATCGGAACTAAATACAAAAGGCACAATGCCGACTTAAGTACCACAAGAGTGACTCTTCCTACTGTCTATGATTTGAACGAATCCTGTGACATTGGTTATAGATTCCCATGCTTCACTTCAGGTTTACTGTATCCTTTGGAACATCTTATTGGTGACGAAACACAGAAATTGCATCGGAATTAAATATAAAAGGCACAATGCTGACTTAAGTACAAGAAGACTGACTCTTCCTACTGTATATGTCTTGAACCATTCCTGTGACACTATTTATAGATTCCGATGCTTCACCTCAGGTTCACTGTATCCCTCTGACCTTCTTATTGACGATGAAACACAGAAATTGCATTGGAACTAAATAGAAAGGGCACAATGCCTTCTTAAGTACAAGCAGACTGACTCTTCTTAGTGTCTATGTTTTGAACCATTCCTGTGCCGCTAGTTGCAGATTCCGATGCTTCACATCAGGTTTACTGTATCCCTTGGACCTTCTTATTGACGATGAAACACAGTAATTGCATCGGAATTAAATACAAAAGGCACAATTCCGACTTAAGTACAAGAAGACTGACTCTTCTTACTGACTATGTGTTGAACCATTCCTGTGAAGACTAGTTAGAGATTCCCATGCTTCACTTCAGGTTTACTGTATCCCTCTGACCTTCTTAATGACGATGAAACACAGTAAATGCATCGAAATTAAATTGAAAAGGGCACAATGCTCACTTAAGTACAAGAAGTCTGACTCTTCCTACTGTCTATGTTTTGAAGCATTCCTGTGGCACTAGTTATATATTCCGATGCTACACTTCAGGTTTACTGTATCCCTTGGACCTTCTTATTGACGATGAAACACAGAAATTGCATCGGAATTAAATACAAAAAGCACAATGCCGACTTAAGTACAAGAAGACTGACTCTACTTACCGACTATGCTTTGAACCATTCCTGTGACACTAGTTATAGCTTCCGATGGTCCACTTCAGGTTTGCTGAATCCCTTGGACCTTCTTATTGACGATGAAACACAGAAATTGCATCGGATATAAATGCAAACGGACAATGCCGACTTAAGTACTTGTAGACTGAATCTTCCTACTGTCTATGTTTGAACCATTCCTGTGACACTAGTTATAGATTCCGATGCTACACTTCAGGTTTACTGTATCCCTAGGAACTTCTTATTGACGATGAAACACAGAAATTGCATCGGAATTAAATACAAAATGCACAATGCCGACTTAAGTACAAGAAGACTGACTCTACTTACTGACTATGATTTGAACCATTCCTGTGACACTAGTTATAGATTCCGATGCTTCACTTCAGGTTTACTGAATCCCTTGGAACTTCTTATTGACGATGAAACACAGAAATTGCATCGGATATAAATGCAAACAGACAATGCCGACTTAAGTACATGTAGTCTGAATCTTAATACTGTCTATGTTTGAACCATTCCTGTGACACTAGTTACAGGTTCCGATGCTTCACTTCAGGTTTACTGTATCCCTTGGACCATCATATTGACGATGAAAAGCAGAAATTGCATCGGAATTAAAAACAAAAGGAACAATGCCGACTTAAGTACAGGAAGACTGACTCTTCTTACTGACTATGTGTTGAACCATTCCTGTGACACTAGTTAGAGATTCCGATGCTTCACTTCAGGTTTACTGTATCCCTCTGACCTTCTTATTGACGATGAAACATAGTTATTGCATCCGAATTAAATTGAAAAGGGCACAATGCCGACTTAAGTACAAGAAGACTGACCCCTCCTACTGTCTATGCTTTGAACCATTCCTCCGACACTGGTTATAGATACCGATGCTCCACTTCACGTTTACTGTATCCCTTGGACCTTCTTATTGACGATGAAACTCAGAAATTGCATCGGATATAAATACAAACGGCACAATGCCGACTTAAGTACATGTAGACTGAATCTTCCTACTGTCTATGTTTTGACCATTCCTGTGCCACTAGTTATAGGTTCCGATGCTTCATTTCAGGTTTACTGTATCCCTTGGACCATCTTGCAGACAATGAAACACAGATAGTGCATCGGAATTATATACAAAGGGCACAATGCCAACTAAAGTACAAGAAAACTGACTGTTCCTACAGTCTATGTTTTGAACCATTCCTGTGACACTAGGTATAGATTCCGATGCTTCACTTCAGGTTTACTGTATCCCTTGGACCTTCTTATTGACGATGAAACACAGAGATTGCATCGGAATTAAATAGAAAAGGCACAATATCGGCTTAAGCAAAAAAAGACTGACTCTTCTTACTGACTATGATTTGAAACATTCCTGTGTGACTAGTTGCAGATTCCGATGCTTCACTGCAGGTTTACTGTATCCCTCTGACCTTCTTATTAACGATGAAACACAGATATTGCATCGGAATTAAATACAAAAGGCACAATGCCGACTTAAGTACAAGATTACTGACTCTTCTTACTGACTATGTTTTGAACCATTCCTGTGACACAAGTTATAGATTCGGATGCTTCACTTGAGGTTTACTGTATCCTTTGGTACTTCGTATTGGCGACGAAACACACAAATTGCATCGGAATTAAATAGAAAAGGCACAAAGCCGACTTAAGTTCAAGAAGAATGACTCTTACTACTGTCTATGTTTTGAACCATTCCTGTGACTCTAGTTATAGATTCCGATGCTTCACCGCAGGTTCACTGTATCCCTCTGACCTTTTTATTGACGTTGAAACACAGAAATTTCTTCGGAATTAAATAGAAAAGGCACAATGAAGTGTTAAGTACAAGCCGTCTGACTCTTCTTTGTGTCTATGTTTTGAACCACTCCTCTGACGCTAGTTACACATTCCGATGCTTCACTTCAGGTGTACTGTATCCCTCGGACCTACGTATTGACGATGAAACACAGAAATTGCATTGGAATTAAATACAAAAGGCACAATCCGACTTAAGTACTAGAAGACTGACTCTTCTTACTGTCTATGATTTGAACCATTCCTGTGACACTAGTTATAGATTCCGATGCTACACTTCATGTTTACTGTATCCCTCTGACCTTCTTATTGACGATGAAACACAGAAATTGCATCGGAATTAAATAGAAAAGGCACAATGCCGACTTATGTACAAGAAGACTGACTCTTCTTACTGTCTATGGTTTGAACCATTCCTGTGACACTAGTTATAGATTCCGATGCTTCACCGCAGGTTCAATGTATTCCTCTGACCTTCGTATTGGCTATGAAACACAGAAATTGCATCGGAACTAAATAGAAAAGGCACATTGCCGTCTTAAGTACAAGCAGACTGACTCTTGTTGGGGTCTATGTTTTGAACCATTCCTGTGCCGCTAGTTATAGATTTCGATGCTTCAGGTTTACTGTATTCCTTGGACCTTCTTATTGACGATGAAACACAGTAATTGCATCGGAATTAAATACAAAAGGCACAATGCCGACTTAAGTACAAGAGGACTGACTCTTCTTACTGACTATGTGTTGAACTATTCCTGTGACACTAGTTAGAGATTCCGATGCTTCACTTCAGGTTTACTGTATCCGACTGACCTTCCTATTGACGATGAAACACAGTAACTGCATCGGAAATAAATAGAAAAGGCTCAATGCCGACTTAAGTACATGTAGACTGAATCTTCCTACTGTCTATGTTTTGAACCATTAGTATGACACTAGTTATAGATTCTGATGCTTCATTTCCGGTTTACTGTATCCCTTGGACCTTCTTATTGACAATTAAACACAGATAGTGCATCGAAATTAAATACAAAAGGCACAATGCCAACTTAAGTACAAGAGGACTGACTTTCCCTACTGGCTATGTATTGAACCATTCCTGTGACACTGGTTTTAGATTCCGATGCTTCACTTCAGGTTTACTGTATCTCTCTGACCTTCTTCTTGACGATGAAACACAGAAATTGTATCGGAATTAAATTGAAAAAGCACAACGCCGACTTAAGTACAAGCAGACTGACTCTTCATAGTGTCTATGTTTTGAACCATTCCTGTGACGCTAGTTGTAGATTCCGATGCTTCACTTCAGGTTTACTGTATCCCTCTGACCTTCGTTTTGACGATGAAACACAGAGATTGCATCGGAATTAAATACAAAAGGCACAATACCGACTTAAGTACAAGAAGACTGACCCTTCTTACTGTCTATGTTTGAACCATTCCGATGACACTAGTTATAGATTCCGATGCTTTAATTCAGGTTTACTGTATCCCTCTGACCATCTTATTGACGATGAAACACAGAAATTGCATCGGAAATAAATACGAAAGGCACAATGCTGACCTAAGTACATGTAGACTGAATCTTCCTACTGTCTATGTTTTGAACCATTCCTGTGACACTAGTTATAGTTTCCGATTATTCACTTCACGTTTACTGTATCCCTTGGACATTCTTATTGACGACGACACACAAGAATTGCATCGGAATTAAGTAGAAAAGGCACAATGCCGACTTCAGTACAAGAAGACTGACCCTTCCTACTGTCTATGTTTTGAACCATTCCTGTGACACTAGTTATAGATTCCGATGCTTCACTTCTGGCTTACTGTATCCCTCTGACCTTCATTTTGACGATGATACACAGAAATTGCATCGGAATTAAATAGAAAAGGCACAATTCCGACTTAAGTACAAGAAGACTGACTGTTCCTGTTGTCTATATTATGAACCATTCCTGTGACACTAGTTGTAGATTCCGATGCTTCACATCAGGTTTACTGTATCCCTCTGACCTTCGTTTTGACGATGAGACACAGAAATCTCATCGGACTTAAATAGAAAAGGCACAAAGCCGACTTAAGTACAAGAAGACTGACTCTTCCTACTGTCTATGTTTGAACCATTCCGGTGACACTAGTTATAGATTCCGATGCCTCACTTCAGGTTTACTGTATCCCTTGGACATTCTTATTGACGACGAAACACAAGAATTGCATCGGAATTAAATAGAAAAGGCACAATGCCGACTTCAGTACAAGAAGACTGACTCTTCCTACTGTCTATGTTTTGAACCATTCCGGTGACACTAGTTATAGATTCCGATGCTTCACATCTGGTTTACTGTATCCCTCTGACCTTCATTTTGACGATGATACACAGAAATTGCATCGGAATTAAATAGAAAAGACACAATGCCGACTTAAGTACAAGAAGACTGACTGTTCCTGTTGTCTATATTATGAACCATTCCTGTGACACTAGGTGTAGATTCCGATGCTTCACTTCAGGTTTACTGTATCCCTCTGACCTTCGTTTTGACGATGAAACACAGAAATTGCATCGGAATTAAATACAAAAGGCACAATGCCGACTTAAGTACAAGAAGACTGACCCTCCTTACTGTCTAAGTTAGAACAATTCCGATGACACTAGTTATAGATTCCGATGCTCCACTTCAGGTTTAGTGAATCCCTCGGACCTTTTTATTGACGATGAAACACAGAAATTGCACCGGAATTAAATAGAAAAGGCACAATCCCGACTTAAGTACATGAAGACTGACCCTTCTCACTGTCAATGATTTGAACCCTTCCTGTGACACTAGTTATAGATTCCGATGCTTCACTTCAGGTTTACTGTATCCCTTGGACCTTCTTATTGACGATGAAACACAGAAATTGCATCGGACTTAAATAGAAAAGGCACAATGCCGACTTAAGTACAAGAAGACTGACACTTCTTACTGACTATGTGTTGAACCATTCCTGTGACACTAGTTTGAGATTCCGATGCTTCACTTCAGGTTGACTGTATCCCTCTGACCTTCTTGTTGACGATGAAACACAGTAATTGCATCGAAATTAAATTGAAAAAAGCACAATGCCGACTTGAGTACATGGAGACTGACTCTTCTTACTGACTAATTTATGAACCATTCCTGTGACACTAGTTATAGATTCCGATGCTCCACTTCAGGTTTAGTGTATCCCTCGGACGTTTTTATTGACGATGAAACACAGAAATTGCATCGGAATTAAATACAAAAGGCACAATGCCGACTTAAGTACAAGAAGTCTGACTCTTCTTACTGACTATGATTTGAACCATTCATGTGACACTAGTTATAGATTTCGATGCTTCACTTCAGGTTTACTGTATCCCTCTGACCTTCTTATTGACGATGAAACACAGAAATTGCATCGGAATTAAATAGAAAAGGCACAATGCCGACTTAAGTACAAGAAGACTGAATCTTCTTACTGACTATATCTTGATCCACTCCTGTGACACTAGTTACAGATTCCGATGCTACACTTCAGGTTTACTGTATCCCTAGGACCTTCTTATTGACGATGAAACACAGAAATTGCATAGGAACAAAATAAAAAAGGCACAATGGCGACTTAAGTACAAGATGACTGACTCTTCCAACTGTCTATGTTTTGAACCATTCCGGTGACACTAGTTATAGATTCCGATGCCTCACTTCAGGTTTACTGTATCCCTTGGACATTCTTCTTGACGACGAAACACAAGAATTGCATCGGAATTAAATAGAAAAGGCACAATGCCGACTTCAGTACAAGAAGACTGACTGTTCCTGTTGTCTATATTTTGAACCATTCCTGTGACACTAGTTGTAGATTCCGATGCTTCACTTCAGGTTTACTGTCTCCCTCTGACCTTCGTTTTGACAATGAAACACAGAAATTGCATCGGAATTAAATACAAAAGGCACAATGCCGACTTAAGTACAAGAAGACTGACCCTCCTTACTGTCTATGTTAGAACAATTCCGATGACACTACTTATAGATTCCGATGCTTCACTTCAGGTTTACTGTATCCCTCTGACCTTCTTATTGACGATGAAACACAGAAATCGCATCGGAACTAAATTCAAATGGCAAAATGCCGACTTAAGTACAGGAAGACTGACTCTTCCTACTGTCTATGTTTTGAATGATTCCTGTGACATTAGTTATGGATTCCGATGCTTCACTTCAGGTTCACTGTATCCCTCTGACCTTCTTGTTGACGATGAAACACAGAAATTGCATCGGAATTAAATAGAAAACTTACAATGCCGTCTTAAGTACAATCAGACTGACTCTTATTAGTGTCTATGATTTGAACCATTCCTGTGACGCTAGTTACACTTTCCGATGCTTCACTTCAGGTTTACTGTATCCCTTGGACCTTCTTATTGACGATGAAACACAGAAATTGCATCGAAATCAAATACAAAAGGCACAATGGCGACTTAAGTACAAGAAGACTGACTCTTCTTACTGACTATGTGTTGAACCATTCCTGTGACACTAGTTAGAGATTCCGATGCTTCACTTCAGGTTTACTGTATCCCTCTGACCTTCTTGTTGACGATGAAACACAGTAATTGCATCGAAAATAAATTGAAAAGGGCACAATGCCGACTTGAGTACATGAAGACTGACTCTTCTTACCGACTAATTTATGAACCATTCCTGTGACACTAGTTATAGATTCCGATGCTCCACTTCAGGTTTAGTGTATCCCTCGGACCTTTTTATTGACGATGAAACACAGAAATTGCATCGGAATTAAATACAAAAGGCACAATGCCGACTTAAGTACAAGAAGACTGACTCTTCTTACTGACTATGATTTGAACCATTCCTGTGACACTAGTTATAGATTTCGATGCTTCACTTCAGGTTTACTGTATCCCTCTGAAAATCTTATTGTCGATGAAACACAGAAATTGTATCGGAATTAAATAGAAAAGGCACAATGCCGACTTAAGTACAAGAAGACTGACCCTTCTCACTGTCAATGATTTGAACCCTTCCTGTGACACTAGTTATGGATTCCGATGCATCACTTCAGGTTTACTGTATCCCTTGGACATTCTTATTGACGATGAAACACAGAAATTGCATCGGACTTAAATAGAAAAGGCACAATGCCGACTTAAGTACAAGAAGACTGACTCTTCCTACTGTCTATGTTTTGAACCATTCCTGTGACACTAGTTATAGATTCCGATGCTTCACTTCAGGTTTACTGTATCCCTTGGACCTTCTTATTGACGACGAAACACAGAAATAGCATCGGAATTTAATAGAATAGGCACAATGCCGACTTAAGTTCAAGAAGACTGACTCTTCCTACTGTCTATGTTTTGAACCATTCCTGTGACACTAGTTATAGATTCCGATGCTTCACTTCTGGATTACTGTATCCCTCTGACCTTCATTTTTACGATGATACACAGAAATAGCATCGGAATTAAATAGAAAAGGCACAATGCCGACTTAAGTACAAGAAGACTGACTGTTCCTGTTGTCTATGTTTTGAACCATTCCTGTGACACTAGTTGTAGATTCCGATGCTTCACTTCAGGTTTACTGTATCCCTCTGACCTTCGTTTAGACGATGAAACACAGAGATTGCATCGGAATTAAATACAAAAGGCACAATACCGACTTAAGTACAAGAAGACTGACCCTTCTTACTGTCTATGTTAGAACCATTCCGATGACACTAGTTATAGATTCCGATGCTTCACTTCAGGTTTACTGTATCCCTCTGACCATCTTAATGACGATGAAACACAGAAATTGCATCGGAAATAAATGGAAAAACACAATGCCGACTTAAGTGCAAGAAGACTGGCTCTTCATACTGTCTAATTTGTGAACCATTCCTGTGACACTAGTTATAGATTCCAATGCTCCACTTCAGGTTTGCTGTATCCCTTGGACCTTCTTATTGTCGATGAAACACAGAAATTGCATCGGAATTAAATAGAAAAGACACAATGCCCACTTAAGTACAAGAAGACTGACTCTTCTTACTGACTATATCTTGATCCACTCCTGTGACACTAGTTACAGATTCCGATGCTACACTTCAGGTTTACTGTATCCCTAGGACCTTCTTATTTCGATGAAACACAGAAATTGCATCGGAATTAAATAGAAAAGACACAATGCCGACTTAAGTACAAGAAGACTGACCCTTCTCACTGTCAATGATTTGAACCCTTCCTGTGACACTAGTTATGGATTCCGACGCTTCACTTCAGGTTTACTGTATCCCTTGGACCTTCTTAATGACGATGAGACACAGAAATTGCATCGGAATCAAATAGAAAAGGCACAATGCCGTCTTATGTTCAAGCAGACTGACTCTTCTTAGTGTCAATGTTTTGAACCTTTCCTGTGACGCTAGTTACAGATTCCGATGCTTCAGGTATACTGTATCCCTTGGACCTTCTCATAGACGATGAAACACAGAAATTGCTTCGGAATTATATACAAAAGGCACAATGCCGACTTAAGTACAAGAAGACTGACACTTCTTCCTGACTATGTTTTGAACCATTCCTGTGACACTAGTTAGAGATTCCGATGCTTCACTTCAGGTTTACTGTATCCCTCTGACCTACTTATTGACGATGAAACACACTAATTGCATCGGAATTAAATTGAAAATGGCACAATGCCGACTTAAGTACAAAAAGACTGACTCTTCTTACTGTCTATCTTTTGAACCATTCCTGTGACACTAGTTATAGATTCCGATGCTCCACTTCAGGTTTACTGTATCCCTTGGACCTTCTTATTGACGATGAGACACAAGAATTGCATCGCAATTGAATACAAAAGGCACAATGACGACTTACGTACAGGAAGACTGACACGTCTTACTGACTATGTTTTGAACCATTCCTGTGACACTAGTTATAGATTCCGATGCTTCACTCCAGATTTACTGTATCCCTCTGACCTTCTTATTGATGATGAAACACAGGAATTGCATCGGAAATAAATACAAAAGGCACAATGCCGACTTAAGTACATGTAGACTGAATCTTCCTACTGTACTTGTTTTGAACCATTCCTGTGACACCAGTTTTAGATTCCGATGCTTCATTTCAGGTTTACTGTATCCCTTGGATCTTCTTATTGACGATGGAACACAGATAGTGCATTGGAATTAAATACAAAAGGCACAAAGCCGACTCAAGTACAAGAATGCTGACTCTTCCTATTGTCTATGTTTTGAACCGGTCCTGTGACACTAGTTATAGATTCCGATTATTCACTTCAGGTTTACTGTATCCCTTAGATCTTCTTATTGACGATGAAAGACAGAAATTGCTTCGGAATTAAATAAAAAAATCACAATGCCGACTTACATACAAGAAGACTGAGTCTTCTCACTGACTATGTATTGAACCATTCCTGTGACACTAGTTATAGATTCCGATGCTTCACTTCTGGTTTACTGTATCCCTCTGACCTTCATTTTTACGATGATACACAGAAATTGCATCGGAGTTAAATAGAAAAGGCACAATGCCGACTTAAGTACAAGAAGACTGACTGTTCCTGTTGTCTATGTTTTGAACCATTCCTGTGACACTAGTTGTAGATTCCGATGCTTCACTTCAGGTTTACTGTATCCCTCTGACCTTCGTTTTGACGATGAAACACAGAGATTGCATCGGAATTAAATACGAAAGGCACAATACCGACTTAAGTACAAGAAGACTTACCCTTCTTACTGTCAATGTTTGAACCATTCCGATGACACTAGTTATAGATTCCGATGCTTCAATTCAGGTTTACTGTATCCCTCTGACCATCTTATTGACGATGAAACACAGAAATTGCATCGGAAATAAATAGAAAAACACAATGCCGACTTAAGTACAAGAAGACTGGCTCTTCTTACTGTCTAATTTGTGAACCATTCCTGTGACACTAGTTATAGATTCCAATGCTCCACTTCAGGTTTGCTGTATCCCTTTGACCTTCTTATTGTCGATGAAACACAGAAATTGCATCGGAATTAAATAGAAAAGGCACAATGCCGACTTAAGTACAAGAAGACTGAATCTTCTTACTGACTATATCTTGATCCACGCCTGTGACACTAGTTACAGATTCCGATGCTACACTTCAGGTTTACTGTATCCCTAGGACCTTCTTATTGACGATGAAACACAGAAATTGCATAGGAACAAAATAAAAAAGGCACAATGGCGACTTAAGTACAAGATGACTGACTCTTCCAACTGTCTATGTTTTGAACCATTCCGGTGACACTAGTTATAGATTCCGATGCCTCACTTCAGGTTTACTGTACCCCTTGGACATTCTTATTGACGACGAAACACAAGAATTGCATCGGAATTAAATAGAAAAGGCACAATGCCGACTTCAGTACAAGAAGACTGACTGTTCCTGTTGTCTATATTTTGAACCATTCCTGTGACACTAGTTGTAGATTCCGATGCTTCACTTCAGGTTTACTGTCTCCCTCTGACCTTCGTTTTGACAATGAAACACAGAAATTGCATCGGAATTAAATACAAAAGGCACAATGCCGACTTAAGTGCAAGAAGACTGACCCTCCTTACTGTCTATGTTAGAACAATTCCGATGACACTACTTATAGATTCCGATAATTCACTTCAGGTTTACTGTATCCCTCTGACCTTCTTATTGACGATGAAACACAGAAATTGCATCGGAACTAAATTCAAAAGGCAAAATGCCGACTTAAGTACAGGAAGACTGACTCTTCCTACTGTCTATGTTTTGAATGATTCCTGTGACATTAGTTATGGATTCCGATGCTTCACTTCAGGTTCACTGTATCCCTCTGACCTTCTTGTTGACGATGAAACACAGAAATTGCATCGGAATTAAATAGAAAACTTACAATGCCGTCTTAAGTACAATCAGACTGACTCTTATTAGTGTCTATGATTTGAACCATTCCTGTGACGCTAGTTACACTTTCTGATGCTTCACTTCAGGTTTACTGTATCCCTTGGACCTTCTTATTGACGATGAAACACAGAAATTGCATCGAAATCAAATACAAAAGGCACAATGGCGACTTAAGTACAAGAAGACTGACTCTTCTTACTGACTATGTGTTGAACCATTCCTGTGACACTAGTTAGAGATTCCGATGCTTCACTTCAGGTTTACTGTATCCCTCTGACCTTCTTGTTGACGATGAAACACAGTAATTGCATCGAAAATAAATTGAAAAGGGCACAATGCCGACTTGAGTACATGAAGACTGACTCTTCTTACCGACTAATTTATGAACCATTCCTGTGACACTAGTTATAGATTCCGATGCTCCACTTCAGGTTTAGTGTATCCCTCGGACCTTTTTATTGACGATGAAAATCAGAAATTGCATCGGAATTAAATACAAAAGGCACAATGCCGACTTAAGTACAAGAAGACTGACTCTTCTTACCGTCTATGATTTGAACCATTCCTGTGACTCTAGTTATAGATTTCGATGCTTCACTTCAGGTTTACTGTATCCCTCTGAAAATCTTATTGTCGATGAAACACAGAAATTGCATCGGAATTAAATAGAAAAGGCACAATGCCGACTTAAGTACAAGAAGACTGACCCTTCTCACTGTCAATGATTTGAACCCTTCCTGTGACACTAGTTATGGATTCCGATGCTTCACTTCAGGTTTACTGTATCCCTTGGACCTTCTTATTGACGACGAAACACAGAAATAGCATCGGAATTTAATAGAATAGGCACAATGCCGACTTAAGTTCAAGAAGACTGACTCTTCCTACTGTCTATGTTTTGAACCATTCCTGTGACACTAGTTATAGATTCCGATGCTTCACTTCTGGTTTACTGTATCCCTCTGACCTTCATTTTTACGATGATACACAGAAATAGCATCGGAATTAAATAGAAAAAGCACAATGCCGACTTAAGTACAAGAAGACTGACTGTTCCTACTGTCTATGTTTTGAACCATTCCTGTGACACTAGTTATAGATTCCGATGCTTCACTTCAGGTTTACTGTATCCCTTGGACCTTCTTATGGACGACGAAACACAGAAATAGCATCGGAATTTAATAGAATAGGCACAATGCCGACTTAAGTTCAAGAAGACTGACTCTTCCTACTGTCTATGTTTTGAACCATTCCTGTGACACTAGTTATAGATTCCGATGCTTCACTTCTGGTTTACTGTATCCCTCTGACCTTCATTTTTACGATGATACACAGAAATAGCATCGGAATTAAATAGAAAAGGCACAATGCCGACTTAAGTACAAGAAGACTGACTGTTCCTGTTGTCTATGTTTTGAACCATTCCTGTGACACTAGTTGTAGATTCCGATGCTTCACTTCAGGTTTACTGTATCCCTCTGACCTTCGTTTAGACGATGAAACACAGGGATTGCATCGGAATTAAATACAAAAGGCACAATACCGACTTAAGTACAAGAAGACTGACCCTTCTTACTGTCTATGTTAGAACCATTCCGATGACACTAGTTATAGATTCCGATGCTTCACTTCAGGTTTACTGTATCCCTCTGACCATCTTAATGACGATGAAACACAGAAATTGCATCGGAAATAAATGGAAAAACACAATGCCGACTTAAGTGCAAGAAGACTGGCTCTTCATACTGTCTAATTTGTGAACCATTCCTGTGACACTAGTTATAGATTCCAATGCTCCACTTCAGGTTTGCTGTATCCCTTGGACCTTCTTATTGTCGATGAAACACAGAAATTGCATCGGAATTAAATAGAAAAGACACAATGCCGACTTAAGTACAAGAAGACTGACTCTTCTTACTGACTATATCTTGATCCACTCCTGTGACACTAGTTACAGATTCCGATGCTACACTTCAGGTTTACTGTATCCCTAGGACCTTCTTATTGTCGATGAAACACAGAAATTGCATCGGAATTAAATAGAAAAGACACAATGCCGACTTAAGTACAAGAAGACTGACCCTTCTCACTGTCAATGATTTGAACCCTTCCTGTGACACTAGTTATGGATTCCGATGCTTCACTTCAGGTTTACTGTATCCCTTGGACCTTCTTAATGACGATGAGACACAGAAATTGCATCGGAATCAAATAGAAAAGGCACAATGCCGTCTTATGTTCAAGCAGACTGACTCTTTTTGTGTCAATGTTTTGAACCTTTCCTGTGACGCTAGTTACAGATTCCGATGCTTCAGGTATACTGTATCCCTTGGACCTTCTCATAGACGATGAAACACAGAAATTGCATCGGAATTATATACAAAAGGCACAATGCCGACTTAAGTACAAGAAGACTGACACTTCTTACTGACTATGTTTTGAACCATTCCTGTGAAACTAGTTAGAGATTCCGATGCTTCACTTCAGGTTTACTGTATCCCTCTGACCTACTTATTGACGATGAAACACACTAATTGCATCGGAATTAAATTGAAAATGGCACAATGCCGACTTAAGTACAAAAAGACTGACTCTTCTTACTGTCTATCTTTTGAACCATTCCTGTGACACTAGTTATAGATTCCGATGCTCCACTTCAGGTTTACTGTATCCCTTGGACCTTCTTATTGACGATGAGACACAAGAATTGCATCGCAATTGAATACAAAAGGCACAATGACGACTTACGTACAGGAAGACTGACACGTCTTACTGACTATGTTTTGAACCATTCCTGTGACACTAGTTATAGGTTCCGATGCTTCACTCCAGATTTACTGTATCCCTCTGACCTTCTTATTGATGATGAAACACAGGAATTGCATCGGAAATAAATACAAAAGGCACAATGCCGACTTAAGTACATGTAGACTGAATCTTCCTACTGTACTTGTTTTGAACCATTCCTGTGACACCAGTTTTAG
Source organism: Schistocerca americana (assembly GCF_021461395.2). Lineage (NCBI taxonomy): Eukaryota > Metazoa > Arthropoda > Insecta > Orthoptera > Acrididae > Schistocerca > Schistocerca americana. Next base: position 6,025,855 of record NW_025725928.1, on the reverse strand, counting down.
ATTCCGATGCTTCATTTCAGGTTTACTGTATCCCTTGGATCTTCTTATTGACGATGGAACACAGATAGTGCATTGGAATTAAATACAAAAGGCACAAAGCCGACTCAAGTACAAGAATGCTGACTCTTCCTATTGTCTATGTTTTGAACCGGTCCTGTGACACTAGTTATAGATTCCGATTATTCACTTCAGGTTTACTGTATCCCTTAGATCTTCTTATTGACGATGAAAGACAGAAATTGCTTCGGAATTAAATAAAAAAATCACAATGCCGACTTACATACAAGAAGACTGAGTCTTCTCACTGACTATGTATTGAACCATTCCTGTGACACTAGTTATAGATTCCGATGCTTCACTTCAGGTTTACTGTATCCCTTGGACCTTCTTATTGACGATGAAACACAGAAATTGCATCGGAATTAAATAGAATAGGCACAATGCCGACTTAAGTACAAGAAGACTGACTCTTCGTACTGTCTATGTTTTGAACCATTCCTGTGACACTAGTTATAGATTCCGATGCTTCACTTCATGTTTACTGTATCCCTTGGACGTTCTTATTGACGATGATTCACAGAAATTGCATCGGAATTAAATACAAAAGGCACAATGCTGACTTAATTACAAGAAGACTGACTCTTCTAACTGACTGTTTTGAACCATTCCTGCGACACTAGTTACAGATTCCGATGCTTCACTTCAGGTTTACTGTATCCCTTGGACCTTCTTATTGACAATGAAACACAGAAACTGCATCGGAATTAAATACAAAAGGCACAATGCCGACATAAGTACAATATGACTGACCCTTCTTACTGTCTATGTTAGAACCATTCCAGTGAGACTAGTTATAGATTCCGATGTTTCACTTCAGGTTTACTGAATCCCTCTGACCTTCTTATTGACGATGAAACACAGAAATTGCATCGGTGTTAAATAGAAAAAGCACAATGCCGACTTAAGTACAAGAAGACAGACTCCTCGTACTGTCTATGTTTTGAACCATTCCTGTGACACTAGTTATAGATTCCGATGCTTCACCTCAGGTTTACTGTATCCCTTGGACCTACTTATGTATGATGAACCACAGAAATTGCATCGGAATTAAATAGAAGAGGCACAATGCCGACTTAAGTACAAGAAGTCTGACTCTTCCTACTGTCTATGTTTTGAACCATTCCTGTGACACTAGTTATAGTTTCCGATGCTTCACTTCAGGTTTACTTTATCCCTCAGACCTTCTTTTTGACGCTGAAACACAGAAATTGCATCGGAATTAAATAGAAAAGGCACAATGCCGACTTAAGTACAAGAAGACTGACTCTTCCTACTGTCTATGTTTTGAACCATTCCTGTGACACCACTTATAGATTCCTATGCTTCACTTCAGGTTTACTGTATCCCTCTGACCTTCTTTTTGACGACGAAACACAGAAATTGCATCAGAATTAAATACAAAAGGCATAATGCCGACTTATGTACAAGAAGACTGACTCTTCTTACTGTCTATGTTTTGAACCATTCCTGTGACACTAGTTATAGATTCCGATGCTTCACCTCAGGTTTACTGTATCCCTAGTACCTTCTTATTGACGATGAAACACAGATATTGCATCGGAATTAAATAAAAAATGCACAATGCCGACTTAAGTACAAGAAGACTGACTCATCTTACTGAATGTTTTGAACCATTCCTGTGACACTAGTTATAGGTTCCGATGCTTCACTTCAGGTTTACTGTATCCCTTGGACCTTCGTATTGACGATGAAACACAGAAAATGCATCGGAATTAAATAGAAAAGGCACAATAACGACTTAAGTACAAGAAGACTGACACTTCTAACTGACTACGTTTTGAACCATTCCTGTGACACTAGTTATAGATTCCGATGCTCCACTTCAGGTTTACTGTATCCCTTGGACCTTCTTATTGACGATGAGACACAGAAATTGCATCGGAATTAAAAACAAAAGGTACAATGCCGACTTAAGTACAAGAAGACTGACTCTTCTTACTGACTATGTTTTGAACCATTCCTGGGACACTATTTAGAGATTCCGATGCTTCACTTCAGGTTTACTGTATCCCTCTGACCTTCTTATTGACGATGAAACACACTAATTGCATCGTAATTAAATTGAAAATGGCACAATGCCGCCTTAAGTACAAAAAGATTGACTCTTCTTACTGACTATGTTTGAACCATTCCTGTAATACTAGTTATAGATTCCGATGCTCCACTTCAGGTTTACTGTTTCCGTTGGACCTTCTTATTGACGATGGGACACAGAAAATGCATCGGAATTAAATACAAAAGGTACAATGCCGACTTAAGTACAAGTAGACTGACTCTTCTTACTGACTATGTTTTGAACCATTCCTGTGACACTAGTTGTATATTCCGATGCTTCACTTCAGTTTAACTGTATCCCTCTGACCTTCTTATTGACGATGGAACACAGATAGTGCACCGGAATTTAATACAAAGGGCACAATGCCGATTCAAGTACAAGAAGGCTGACAGTTCCTATTGTCTATGTTTTGAACCGTTACTGTGACACTAGTTATAGATTCCGATTATTCACCTCTGGTCTACTCTATCCCTCTGACCTTCTTTTTGACGATGAAACACAGAAATTGCATCGGAATTAAATAGAAAACGCACAATGCAGACTTAAGTACAAGTAGACTGCCTCTTCTGACTGTCTATGTTTTGAACCATTCCTGTGACACTAGTTATGGAATCCGATGCTTCACTTCACGTTTACTGTATCCCTTGGACCTTCTTATTGACGATGAAACACAGACATTGCATCGGAATTAAATACAAAAGGCACAATGCCGACTTAATTACAAGAAGATTGACTCTTCTTACTGACTGTTTTGAACCATTCCTGTGACACTAGTTATAGATTCCGATGCTTCACTTCAGATTTACTGTGTCCCTCTGACCTTCTAATTGACGATGAAACACACAGAAATTGGATCAGAATCAAATACAAAAGGCACAATGCCGACTTAAGTACAAGAAGACTGACTCTTCCTACTGCCTATGTTTTGAACCATTCCTGTGACACTAGTTATAGATTCCGATGCTTCACTTCAGGTTTACTGTATCCCTTGGACCTTCGTATTGACGATGAAAGCAGAAATCGCATCTGAACTAAATAGAAAAAGCACAATGCCGACTTAAGTACAAGAAGACTGACTCTTCCTACTGTCTACATTTTGAACCATTCTTGTGACACTAGTTATAGATTCCGATGCTTCCCTTCAGGTTTACTGTATCCCTTGGACCTTCTTATTGACGATGAAACACAGAAATTGCATCGGAATTTAACACAAAATGCACATTGCCGACTTAAGTACAAGAAGACTGACTCTTCTTACTGACTTTTTTGAACCATCCCTGTGACACTAGTTATAGATTCCGATGCTTCACTACAGGTATACTGTATCCTTCTGACCTTCTTATTGACGATGAAGCACAGAAATTGCATCGGAATTAAATACAAAAGGCACAATGCCAACATAAGTACAAGAAGACTGACTCTTCTTACTGACTATGTTTTGAACCATTCCTGTGACACTAGTTATAGATTTCGATGCTTTACTTCAGGTTTACTGTTTCCTTTGGACCTTCGTATTGACGATGAAACACAGAAATTGCATCGGAATTAAATACAAAAGGCACAATGCCGACTTAAGTACAAGATGACTGACTCTTCTTACTGACTATGTTTTGAACCATTCCTGTGACACTAGTTATATGTTCCGATGCTTCACTTCAGGTTTACTCTATCCCTAGGTCCTTCTTATTGACGATGAAACACAGAAAGTGCATCGGAACTAAATACAAAAGGCACAATGCCGACTTAAGTACAAGAACACTGACTCTTCCTACTGTCTATGTTTTGAACGATTCCTGTGACATTAGTTATAGATTCCGATGCTTCACTTCAGGTTTACTGTATCTTTGGATCTTCGTATTGGCGACGAAATACAGGAATTGCATCGGAATTAAATAGAATAGGCACAAAGCCGACTTAAGTACAAGAAGACTGACTCTTCTTAATCTCTATGTTTTGAACCATTCCTGTGACACTATTTATAAATTCCGATGCTTCACTTCAGGTTTACTGTACCCCTTGGACCTTCTTATTGACGATGAAACACAGAAAATGCATCGGAATCAAATACAAAAGGCACACTGCTGACTTAAGTACAAGAAGATTGACTCTTCTTACTGACTGTTTTAATCCATTCCTGTGACACTACTAATAGATTCCGATGCTTTACTTCTGGTTTACTGTATCCCTCTGACCTTCTTATTGACGATGAGACACAAAAATTGCATCGGAATTAAATACAAAATGCACAATGCCGACTTAACTACAAGAAGACTGACTCTTCTTACTGACTATGTTTTGAACCATTCCTGTGACACTAGTTATAGATTCCGATGCTTCACTTCAGGTATACTGTATCCCTCTGACCTTCTTATTGACGTTGAAACAAAGAAATTGCATCGGAATTAAATACAAAAGGCACAATGCCAACATAAGTACAAGAAGACTGACTCTTCTTACTGACTATGTTTTGAACCATTCCTGTGACACTAGCTATAGATTCCGATGCTTCACTTCAGGTTTACTGTATCCCTTGGACCTTCGTATTGACGATGAAACACAGAAATTGCATCGGAATTAAAAAAAAAGGCACAATGCCGACTTAAGTACAAGAAGACTGACACTTCTTACTGACTATGTTTTGAACCATTCCTGTGACCTTAGTTATAGACTCCGATGCTTCACTTCAGGTTTACATTATTCTTCTGACCTTCTTATTGACGATGAAACACAGAAATTGCATCGGAATTAAATACAAAAGGCACAATGCCAACATAAGTACAAGAAGACTGACTCTTCTTACTGACTATGTTGTGAACCATTCCTGTGACACTAGTTTTAGATTCGGATGCTTCACTTCAGGTTTACTGTATCCCTTGGACCTTCTTACTGACGATGAAACACAGAAATTGCATCGGAATTTAACAGAAAATGCACATTGCCGACTTAAGTACAATAAGACTGACTCTTCTTACTGACTGTTTTGAACCATTCCTGTGACACTAATTATAGATTCCGATGCTTCACTTCAGGTATACTGTATCCTTCTGACCTTCTTATTGACGATGAAGCACAGAAATTGCATCGAAATTTAAAAAAAAAGGCACAATGCCAAAATAAGTACAAAAAGACTGACTCTTCTTACTGACTATGTTTTGAACCATTCCTGTGACACTAGTTATAGATTTCGATGCTTCACTTCAGGTTTACTGTATCCCTTGGACCTTCGTATTGACGATGAAACACAGAAATTGCATCGGAATTAAATACAAACGGCACAATGCCGACTTAAGTACAAGAAGACTGACTCTTCCTACTGCCTATGTTTTGAACCATTCCTGTGACACTAGTTATAGATTCCGATGCTTCACTTCAGGTTCACTGTATCCCTTGGACCTTCGTATTGACGATGAAAACAGAAATCGCATCGGAATTAAATACAAAAGGCACAATGCCGACTTAAGTACAAGAAGACTGACCCTTCATACTGTCTATGTTAGAACCATTCCAGTGACACTAGTTATAGATTCCGATGCTTCACTTCAGGTTTACCGTATCCCTCTGACCTTCGTATCGACGATGAAACACAGAAATTGCACCTGAACTAAATAGAAAAAGCACATGCCGACTTAAGTACAAGAAGACTGACTCTTCCTACTGTCTACGTTTTGAACCATTCTTGTGACACTAGTTATAGATTCCGATGCTTCCCTTCAGGTTTACTGTATCCCTTGGACCTTCTTATTGACGATGAAACACAGAAATTGCATCGGAATTTAACACAAAATGCACATTGCCGACTTAAGTACAAGAAGACTGACTCTTCTTACTGACTGTTTTGAACCATTCCTGTGACACTAGTTATAGATTCCGCTGCTTCACTTCAGGTATACTGTATCCTTCTGACCTTCTTATTGACGATGAAACACAGAAATTGCATCGGAATTAAATACAAAAGGCACAATGCCAACATAAGTACAAGAAGACTGACTCTTCTTACTGACTATGTTTTGAACCATTCCTGTGACACTAGTTATAGATTTCGATGCTTCACTTCAGGTTTACTGTAACCCTTGGACCTTCGTATTGACGATGAAACACAGAAATTGCATCGGAATTATATACAAAAGGCACAATGCCGACCTAAGTACAAGAAGACTGACACTTCTTACTGACTATGTTTTGAACCATTGCTGTGACACTAGTTATATGTTCCGATGCTTCACTTCAGGTTTACTCTATCCCTAGGTCCTTCTTATTGACGATGAAACACAGAAAGTGCATCGGAACTAAATACAAAAGGCACAATGCCGACTTAAGTACAAGAAGACTGACTCTTCTTAATCTCTATGTTTTGAACCATTCCTGTGACACTATTTATAAATTCCGATGCTTCACTTCGGGTTTACTGTACCCCTTGGACCTTCTTATTGACGATGAAACACAGAAAATGCATCGGAATTAAATACAAAAGGCACACTGCTGACTGAAGTACAAGAAGATTGACTCTTCTTACTGACTGTTTTAAACAATTCCTGTGACACTACTTATAGATTCCGATGCTTTACTTCTGGTTTACTGTATCCCTCTGACCTTCTTATTGACGATGAAACACAGAAATTGCATCGGAATTAAATACAAAAGGCACAATGCCGAAATAAGTACAAGAGGACTGACTATTCTTACTGACTATGTTTTGAACCATTCCTGTGAAACTAGTTGTAGATTCCGATCCTTCACTTCAGGTTTACTGTTTCCCAAGGACCTTCTTATTGACGATGAAACAAAGAAATTGCATCGGAATTAAATACAAAATGCACAATGCCGACTTAAGTACAAGAAGACTGACTCTTTTTACTGACTATGTTTTGAACCATTCCTGTGACACTAGTTATAGATTCCGATGCTTCACTTCAGGTATACTGTATCCCTCTGACCTTCTTATTGACGTTGAAACAAAGAAATTGCATCGAAATTAAATACAAAAATCACAATGCCAACATATGTACAAGAAGACTGACTCTCCTTACTGACTATGATTTGAACCATTCCTGTGACACTAGCTATAGATTCCGATGCTTCACTTCAGGTTTACTGTATCCCTTGGACCTTCGTATTGACGATGAAACACAGAAATTGCATCGGAATTAAAAAAAAAAAAAGGCACAATGCCGACTTAAGTACAAGAAGACTGATACTTCTTACTGACTATTTTTTGAACCATTCCTGTGACATTAGTTATAGATTCCGATGCTTCACTTCAGGTTTACTGTATCCTTCTGACCTTCTTATTGACGATGAAGCACAGAAATTGCATCGGAATTAAATACAAAAGGCACAATGCCAACATAAGTACAAGAAGACTGACTCTTCTTACTGACTATGTTTTGAACCATTCCTGTGACACTAGTTATAGATTTCGATCCTTCACTTCAGGTTTACTGTTTCCTTTGGACCTTCGTATTGACGATGAAACACAGAAATTGCATCGGAATTAAATACAAAAGGCACAATGCCGACTTAAGTACAAGAAGACTGACTCTTCTTACTGACTATGTTTTGAACCATTCCTGTGACACTAGTTATATGTTCCGATGCTTCACTTCAGGTTTACTCTATCCCTAGGTCCTTCTTATTGACGATGAAACACAGAAAGTGCATCGGAACTAAATACAAAAGGCACAATGCCGACTTAAGTACAAGAACACTGACTCTTCCTACTGTCTATGTTTTGAACGATTCCTGTGATATTAGTTATAGATTCCGATGCTTCACTTCAGGTTTACTGTATCTTTGGATCTTCGTATTGGCGACGAAATACAGAAATTGCATCGGAATTAAATAGAATAGGCACAAAGCCGACTTAAGTACAAGAAGACTGATTCTTCTTAATCTTTATGTTTTGAACCATTCCTGTGACACTATTTATAAATTCCGATGCTTCACTTCAGGTTTACTGTTCCCCTTGGACCTTCTTATTGACGATGAAACACAGAAAATGCATCGGAATCAAATACAAAAGGCACACTGCTGACTTAAGTACAAGAAGATTGACTCTTCTTACTAACTGTTTTAAACCATTCCTGTGACACTACTTATAGATTCCGATGCTTTACTTCTGGTTTACTGTATCCCTCTGACCTTCTTATTGACGATGCGACACAGAAATTGCATCGGAATTTAATACAAAATGCACAATGCCGACTTAACTACAAGAAGACTGACTCTTCTTACTGACTATGTTTTGAGCCATTCCTGTGACACTAGTTATAGATTCCGATGCTTCACTTCAGGTATACTGTATCTCTCTGACCTTCTTATTGACGTTGAAACAAAGAAATTGCATCGGAATTAAATACAAAAGGCACAATGCCAACATAAGTACAAGAAGACTGACTCTTCTTACTGACTATGTTTTGAACCATTCCTGTGACACTAGCTATAGATTCCGATGCTTCACTTCAGGTTTACTGTATCCCTTGGACCTTCGTATTGACGATGAAACACAGAAATTGCATCGGAATTAAAAAAAAATGGCACAATGCCGACTTAAGTACAAGAAGACTGACACTTCTTACTGACTATGTTTGAACCATTCCTGTGACCTTAGTTATAGACTCCGATGCATCACTTCAGGTTTACATTATTCTTCTGAATTTCTTATTGACGATGTAACACAGAAATTGCATCGGAATTAAATACAAAAGGCACAATGCCAACATAAGTACAAGAAGACTGACTCTTCTTACTGACTATGTTGTGAACCATTCCTGTGACACTAGTTGTAGATTCGGATGCTTCACTTCAGGTTTACTGTATCCCTTGGACCTTCTTATTGACGATGAAACACAGAAATTGCATCGGAATTTAACAGAAAATGCACATTGCCGACTTAAGTACAATAAGACTGACTCTTCTTACTGACTGTTTTGAACCATTCCTGTGACACTAGTTATAGATTCCGATGCTTCACTTCAGGTATACTGTATCCTTCTGACCTTCTTATTGACGATGAAGCACAGAAATTGCATCGAAATTAAAAAAAAAAAGGCACAATGCCAACATAAGTACAAAAAGACTGACTCTTCTTACAGACTATGTTTTGAACCATTCCTGTGACACTAGTTATAGATTTCGATGCTTCACTTCAGGTTTACTGTATCCCTTGGACCTTCGTATTGACAATGAAACACAGAAATTGCATCGGAATTAAATACAAACGGCACAATGCCGATTTAAGTACAAGAAGACTGACTCTTCCTACTGCCTATGTTTTGAACCATTCCTGTGACACTAGTTATAGATTCCGATGCTTCACTTCAGGTTTACAGTATCCCTTGGACCTTCGTATTGACGATGAAAACAGAAATCGCATCGGAATTAAATACAAAAGGCACAATGCCGACTTAAGTACAAGAAGACTGACCCTTCATACTGTCTATGTTAGAACCATTCCAGTGACACTAGTTATAGATTCCGATGCTTCACTTCAGGTTTACCGTATCCCTCTGACCTTCGTATTGACGATGAAACACAGAAATTGCATCTGAACTAAATAGAAAAAGCACATGCCGACTTAAGTACAAGAAGACTGACTCTTCCTACTGTCTACGTTTTGAACCATTCTTGTGACACTAGTTATAGATTCCGATGCTTCCCTTCAGGATTACTGTATCCCTTGGACCTTCTTATTGACGATGAAACACAGAAATTGCATCGGAATTTAACACAAAATACACATTGCCGACTTAAGTACAAGAAGACTGACTCTTCTTACTGACTGTTTTGAACCATTCCTGTGACACTAGTTATAGATTCCGATGCTTCACTTCAGGTATACCGTATCCTTCTGACCTTCTTATTGACGATGAAACACAGAAAGTGCATCGGATCTAAATACAAAAGGCACAATGCCGACTTAAGTACAAGAAGACTGACTCTTGATACTGTCTATGTTTTGAACGATTCCTGTGACACTAGTTATATGTTCCGATGCTTCACTTCAGGTTTACTCTATCCCTAGGTCCTTCTTATTGACGATGAAACACAGAAAGTGCATCGGATCTAAATACAAAAGGCACAATGCCGACTTAAGTACAAGAAGACTGACACTTCTTACTGACTATGTTTTGTACCATTGCTGTGACACTAGTTATATGTTCCGATGCTTCACTTCAGGTTTACTCTATCCCTAGGTCCTTCTTATTGACGATGAAACACAGAAAGTGCATCGGAACTAAATACAAAAGGCACAATCCCGACTTAAGTACAAGAAGACTGACTCTTGATACTGTCTATGTTTTGAACGATTCCTGTGACATTAGTTATAGATTCCGATGCTTCACTTCAGGTTTACTGTATCTTTGGATCTTCGTATTGGCGACGAAATACAGAAATTGCATCGGAATTAAATAGAATAGGCACAAAGCCGACTTAAGTACAAGAAGACTGACTCTTCTTAGTCTCTATGTTTTGAACCATTCCTGTGACACTATTTATAAATTCCGATGCTTCACTTCAGGTTTACTGTACCCCTTGGACCTTCTTATTGACGATGAAACACAGAAAATGCATCGGAATTAAATACAAAAGGCACACTGCTGACTTAAGTACAAGAAGATTGACTCTTCTTACTGACTGTTTTAAACAATTCCTGTGACACTACTTATAGATTCCGATGCTTTACTTCTGGTTTACTGTATCCCTCAGACCTTCTTATTGACGATGAAACACAGAAATTGCATCGGAATTAAATACAAAAGGCACAATGCCGAATTAAGTACAAGAGGACTGACTATTCCTACTGACTATGTTTTGAACCATTCCTGTGAAACTAGTTGTAGATTCCGATCCTTCACTTCAGGTTTACTGTTTCCCTAGGACCGTCTTATTGACGATGAAACAAAGAAATTGCATCGGAATTAAATACAAAATGCACAATGCCGACTTAAGTACAAGAAGACTGACTCTTCTTACTGACTATGTTTTGAACCATTCCTGTGACACTAGTTATAGATTCCGATGCTTCACTTCAGGTATACTGTATCCCTCTGACCTTCTTATTGACGTTGAAACAAAGAAATTGCATCGGAATTAAATACAAAAGGCACAATGCCAACAAATGTACAAGAAGACTGACTCTCCTTACTGACTATGTTTTGAAACATTCCTGTGACACTAGCTATAGATTCCGATGCTTCACTTCAGGTTTACTGTATCCCTTGGACCTTCGTATTGACGATGAAACACAGAAATTGCATCGGAATTTAAAAAAAAAGGCACAATGCCGACTTAAGTACAAGAAGACTGACACATCTTACTGACTATGTTTTGAACCATTCCTGTGACATTAGTTATAGATTCCGATGCTTCACTTCAGGTTTACTGTATTCTTCTGACCTTCTTATTGACGATGAAACACAGAAATTGCATCGGAATGAAATGCAAAAGGCACAATGCCGACTTAAGTACAAGAAGACTGACTATTCTTACTGACAATGTTGTGAACCATTCCTGTGACACTAGTTGTAGATTCGGATGCATCACTTCAGGTTTACTGTATCCCTCTGACCTTCTTATTGACGATGAAACACAGATATTGCATCGGAAATCAATTCAAAACGCACAATGCCGACTTAAGTACATGTAGACTGAATATTCCTACTGTATATGCTTTGAACCATTCCTGTGACACTAGTTATAGATTCCGATGCTTCACTTCAGGTTTACTGTATCCCTCTGACCTTCTTTTTGACGACGAAACACAGAAATTGCATCGGAATTAAATACAAAAGGCACAATGCCGACTCAAGTACAAGAAGACTGACTCTTCCTACTGTCTATGTTTTGAACGATTCCTGTGACATTAGTTATAGATACCGACGCTTCACTTCAGGTTTACTGTATCTTTGGATCTTCGTATTGGCGATGAAATACAGAAATTGCATCGGAATTAAATAGAATAGGCACAAAGCCGACTTAAGTACAAGAAGAATGACTCTTGTTAATCTCTATGTTTTGAACCATTCCTGTGACACTATTTATAAATTCCGATGCTTCACTTCAGTTTTACTGTACCCCTTGGACCTTCTTATTGACGATGAAACACAGAAAATGCATCGGAATTAAATACAAAAGGCACACTGCTGACTTATGTACAAGAAGATTGACTCTTCTTACTGACTGTTTTAAACCATTCCTGTGACACTACTTATAGATTCCGATGCTTTACTTCTGGTTTACTGTATCCCTCTGACCTTCTTATTGACGATGAAACACAGAAAATGCATCGGAATTAAATACAAAAGGCACACTGCTGACTTATGTACAAGAAGATTGACTCTTCTTACTGACTGTTTTAAACCATTCCTGTGACACTACTTATAGATTCCGATGCTTTACTTCTGGTTTACTGTATCCCTCTGACCTTCTTATTAACGATGAAACACAGAAATTGCATCGGAATTAAATACAAAAGGCACAATGCCGAATTAAGTACCAGAAGACTGACTATTCTTACTAACTATGTATTTGAACCATTCCTGTGAAACTAGTTGTAGATTCCGATCCTTCACTTCAGGTTTACTGTTTCCCTAGGACCTTCTTATTGACGATGAAACACAGAAATTGCATCGGAACTGAATACAAAAGGCACAATGCCGACTTAAGTACAAGAAGACTGACTCTTCCTACAGTCTATGTTTGAACGATTCCTGTGACATTAGTTATGGATTCCGATGCTTCACTTCAGGTTCACTGTATCCTTTGGACATTCTTATTGGAGACGAAACACGGAAATTGCATCGGAATTGAATAGAAAAGGCACAATGCCGACTTAGGTAAAAGAAGACTGACTTTTCCTACTGTCTGTGCTGTGTACCATTCCTGTGACACTTGTTATAGATTCCAATGCTTCACCTCAGGTTCACTGTATCCCTCTGACCTTCGTATTGACGATGAGACACAGAAATTGCATCGGAACTGAATACAAAATGCACAATGCCGACTTAAGTACAAGAAGACTGACTCTTCTTACTGACTATGTTTTGAACAATTCCTGTGACACTAGTTATAGATTCCAATGCTTCACTTCAGGTATACTGTATCCCTCTGACCTTCTTATTGACGTTGAAACAAAGAAATTGCATCGGAATTAAATAGAAAAGGCACAATGGCAACATAAGTACAAGAAGACTGACTCTTCTTACTGACTATGTTTTGAACCATTCCTGTGACACTAGCTATAGATTCCGATGCATCACTTCAGGTTTACTGTATCCCTTGGACCTTCGTATTGACGATGAAACATAGAAATTGCATCGGAATTAAAAAAAAAGGCACCTTGCCGACTTAAGTACAAGAAGACTGACACTTCTTACTGACTATGTTTTGAACCATTCCTGTGACATTAGTTATAAATTCCGATGCTTCACTTCAGGTTTACTGTATTCTTCTGACCTTCTTATTGACGATGAAACACAGAAATTGCATCGGAATTAAATGCAAAAGTACAATGCCGGCTTAAGTACAAGAAGACTGACTATTCTTACTGACTATGTTGTGAACCATTCCTGTGACACTAGTTGTAGATTCGGATGCTTCACTTCAGGTTTACTGTATCCCTCTGACCTTCGTATTGACGATGAAACACAGATATTGCATCGGAAATCAATACAAAACGCACAATGCCGACTTAAGTACATTTAGGCTGAATCTTCCTACTGTATATGTTTTGAACCATTCCTGTGACACTAGTTATAGATTCCGATGCTTCACTTCAGGTTTACTGTATCCCTCTGACCTTCTTATTGACGATGAAACACAGAAATTGCATCTGAACTAATTAGAAAAAGCACAATGCCGACTTAAGTACAAGAAGACTGACTCTTCCTACTGTCTACATTTTGAACCATTCTTGTGACACTAGTTATAGATTCCGATGCTTCCCTTCAGGTTTACTGTATCCCTTGGACCTTCTTATTGACGATGAAACACAGAAATTGCATCGGAATTTAACACAAAATGCACATTGCCGACTTAAGTACAAGAAGACTGACTCTTCTTACTGACTTTTTTGAACCATTCCTGTGACACTAGTTATAGATTCCGATGCTTCACTTCAGGTATACTGTATCCTTCTGACCTTCTTATTGACGATGAAGCACAGAAATTGCATCGGAATTAAATACAAAAGGCACAATGCCAACATAAGTACAAGAAGACTGACTCTTCTTACTGACTATGTTTGAACCATTCCTGTGACACTAGTTATAGATTTCGATCCTTCACTTCAGGCTTACTGTTTCCTTTGGACCTTCGTATTGACGATGAAACACAGAAATTGCATCGGAATTAAATACAAAAGGCACAATGCCGACTTAAGTACAAGAAGACTGACTCTTCTTACTGACTATGTTTTGAACCATTCCTGTGACACTAGTTATATGTTCCGATGCTTCACTTCAGGTTTACTCTATCCCTGGGTCCTTCTTATTGACGATGAAACACAGAAAGTGCATCGGAACTAAATACAAAAGGCACAATGCCGACTTAAGTACAAGAACACTGACTCTTCCTACTGTCTATGTTTTGAACGATTCCTTCGACATTAGTTATAGATTCCGATGCTTCACTTCAGGTTTACTGTATCTTTGGATCTTCGTATTGGCGACGAAATACAGAAATTGCATCGGAATTAAATAGAATAGGCACAAAGCCGACTTAAGTACAAGAAGACTGACTCTTCTTAATCTCTATGTTTTGAACCATTCCTGTGACACTATTTACAAATTCCGATGCTTCACTTCAGGTTTACTGTACCCCTTGGACCTTCTTATTGACGATGGAACACAGGAAATGCATCGGAATCAAATACAAAAGGCACACTGCTGACTTAAGTACAAGAAGATTGACTCTTCTTACTGACTGTTTTAAACCATTCCTGTGACACTACTTATAGATTCCGATGCTTTACTTCTGGTTTACTGTATCCCTCTGACCTTCTTATTGACGATGAGACACAGAAATTGCATCGGAATTAAATACAAAATGCACAATGCCGACTTAACTACAAGAAGACTGACTCTTCTTACTGACTATGTTTTGAGCCATTCCTGTGACACTAGTTATAGATTCCGATGCTTCACTTCAGGTATACTGTATCTCTCTGACCTTCTTATTGACGTTGAAACAAAGAAATTGCATCGGAATTAAATACAAAAGGCACAATGCCAACATAAGTACAAGAAGACTGACTCTTCTTACTGACTATGTTTTGAACCATTCCTGTGACACTAGCTATAGATTCCGATGCTTCACTTCAGGTTTACTGTATCCCTTGGACCTTCGTATTGACGATGAAACACAGAAATTGCATCGGAATTAAAAAAAAAAGGCACAATGCCGACTTAAGTACAAGAAGACTGACACTTCTTACTGACTATGTTTTGAACCATTCCTGTGACCTTAGTTATAGACTCCGATGCTTCACTTCAGGTTTACATTATTCTTCTGAATTTCTTATTGACGATGAAACACAGAAATTGCATCGGAATTAAATACAAAAGGCACAATGCCAACATATGTACAAGAAGACTGACTCTTCTAACTGACTATGTTGTGAACCATTCCTGTGACACTAGTTGTAGATTCGGATGCTTCACTTCAGGTTTACTGTATCCCTTGGACCTTCTTATTGACGATGAAACACAGATATTGCATCTTAATTTAACAGAAAATGCACATTGCCGACTTAAGTACAATAAGACTGACTCTTCTTACTGACTGTTTTGAACCATTCCTGTGACACTAGTTATAGATTCCGATGCTTCACTTCAGGTATACTGTATCCTTCTGACCTTCTTATTGACGATGAAGCACAGAAATTGCATCGAAATTAAAAAAAAAGGCACAATGCCAACATAAGTACAAAAAGACTGACTCTTCTTACTGACTATGTTTTGAACCATTCCTGTGACACTAGTTATAGATTTCGATGCTTCACTTCAGGTTTACTGTATCCCTTGGACCTTCGTGTTGACGATGAAACACAGAAATTGCATCGGAATTAAATACAAACGGCACAATGCCGACTTAAGTACAAGAAGACTGACTCTTCCTACTGCCTATGTTTTGAACCATTCCTGTGACACTAGTTATAGATTCCGATGCTTCACTTCAGGTTTACAGTATCCCTTGGACCTTCGTATTGACGATGAAAACAGAAATCGCATCGGAATTAAATACAAAAGGCACAATGCCGACTTAAGTACAAGAAGACTGACCCTTCATACTGTCTATGTTAGAACCATTCCAGTGACACTAGTTATAGATTCCGATGCTTCACTTCAGGTTTACCGTATCCCTCTGACCTTCGTATTGACGATGAAACACAGAAATTGCATCTGAACGAAATAGAAAAAGCACATGCCGACTTAAGTACAAGAAGACTGACTCTTCCTACTGTCTACGTTTTGAACCATTCTTGTGACACTAGTTATAGATTCCGATGCTTCCCTTCAGGTTTACTGTATCCCTTGGACCTTCTTATTGACGATGAAACACAGAAAATGCATCGGAATTAAATACAAAAGGCACACTGCTGACTTATGTCCAAGAGGATTGACTCTTCTTACTGACTGTTTTAAACCATTCCTGTGACACTACTTATAGATTCCGATGCTTTACTTCTGGTTTACTGTATCCCTCTGACCTTCTTATTGACGATGAAACACAGAAATTGCATCGGAATTAAATACAAAAGGCACAATGCCGAATTAAGTACCAGAAGACTGACTATTCTTACTAACTATATTTTGAACCATTCCTGTGAAACTAGTTGTAGATTCCGATCCTTCACTTCAGGTTTACTGTTGCCCTAGGACCTTCTTATTGACGATGAAACACAGAAATTGCATCGGAACTGAATACAAAAGACACAATGCCGACTTAAGTACAAGAAGACTGACTCTTCCTACTGTCTATGTTTTGAACGATTCCTGTGACATTAGTTATGGATTCCGATGCTTCACTTCAGGTTCACTGTAACCTTTGGACATTCTTTTTGGAGACGAAACACGGAAATTGCATCGGAATTAAATAGAAAAGGCACAATGCCGACTTAGGTAAAAGAAGACTGACTTTTCCTACTGTCTGTGCTGTGTACCATTCCTGTGACACTTGTTATAGATTCCAATGCTTCACCTCAGGTTCACTGTATCCCTCTGACCTTCGTATTGACGATGAGACACAGAAATTGCATCGGAATTAAATACAAAATGCACAATGCCGACTTAAGTACAAGAAGACTGACTCTTCTTACTGACTATGTTTTGAACCATTCCTGTGACACTAGTTATAGATTCCGATGCTTCACTTCAGGTATACTGTATCCCTCTGACCTTCTTATTGACGTTGAAACAAAGAAATTGCATCGGAATTAAATAGAAAAGGCACAATGCCAACATAAGTACAAGAAGACTGACTCTGCTTACTGACTATGTTTTGAACCATTCCTGTGACATTAGCTATAGATTCCGTTGCTTCACTTCAGGTTTACTGTATCCCTTGGACCTTCGTATTGACGATGAAACACAGAAATTGCATCGGAATTAAAAAAAAGGCACAATGCCGACTTAAGTACAAGAAGACTGACACTTCTTACTGACTATGTTTTGAACCATTCCTGGGACATTAGTTATAAATTCCGATGCTTCACTTCAGGTTTACTGTATTCTTCTGACCTTCTTATTGACGATGAAACACAGAAATTGCATTGGAATTAAATGCAAAAGTACAATGCCGGCTTAAGTACAAGAAGACTGGCTATTCTTACTGACTATGTTGTGAACCATTCCTGTGACACTAGTTGTAGATTCGGATGCTTCACTTCAGGTTTACTGTATCCCTCTGACCTTCGTATTGACGATGAAACACAGATATTGCATCGGAAATCAATACAAAACGCACAATGCCGACTTAAGTACATTTAGGCTGAATCTTCCTACTGTATATGTTTTGAACCATTCCTGTGACACTAGTTATAGATTCCGATGCTTCACTTCAGGTTTACTGTATCCCTCTGACCTTCTTATTGACGATGAAACACAGAAATTGCATCTGAACTAAATAGAAAAACCACAATGCCGACTTAAGTACAAGAAGACTGACTCTTCCTACTGTCTACATTTTGAACCATTCTTGTGACACTAGTTATAGATTCCGATGCTTCCCTTCAGGTTTACTGTATCCCTTGGACCTTCTTATTGACGATGAAACACAGAAATTGCATCGGAATTTAACACAAAATGCACATTGCCGACTTAAGTACAAGAAGACTGACTCTTCTTACTGACTTTTTTGAACCATTCCTGTGACACTAGTTATAGATTCCGATGCTTCACTTCAGGTATACTGTATCCTTCTGACCTTCTTATTGACGATGAAGCACAGAAATTGCATCGGAATTAAATACAAAAGGCACAATGCCAACATAAGTACAAGAAGACTGACTCTTCTTACTGACTGTGTTTTGAACCATTCCTGTGACACTAGTTATATGTTCCGATGCTTCACTTCAGGTTTACTCTATCCCTAGGTCCTTCTTATTGACGATGAAACACAGAAAGAGCATCGGAACTAAATACAAAAGGCACAATGCCGACTTAAGTACAAGAACACTGACTCTTCCTACTGTCTATGTTTTGAACGATTCCTGTGACATTAGTTATAGATTCCGATGCTTCACTTCAGGTTTACTGTATCTTTGGATCTTCGTATTGGCGACGAAATACAGAAATTGCATCGGAATTAAATAGAATAGGCACAAAGCCGACTTAAGTACAAGAAGACTGACACTTCTTACTGTCTATGTTTTGAACCATTCCTGTGACACTAGTTACAAATTCCGAATCTTCACTTCAGGTTTACTCTATCCCTAGGACCTTCTTATTGACGATGAAACACAGAAATTACTTCGGAACTAAATACAAAAGGCACAATGCCGACTTAAGTACAAGAAGATTGACTCTTGTTACTGACTGTTTTGAATCATTCCTGTGACACTAGTTATAGATTCCGATGCTTCACTTCAGGTTTACTGTATCCCTCTGACCTTCGTATTGACGATGAAACACAGAAATTGCATTGGAATTAAATACAAAAGGCACAATGCCGACTTAAGTACAAGAAGACTGACTCTTCTTACTGACTATCTTTTGAACCATTCCTGTGACACTATTTGGAGATTCCGATGCTTCACTTCAGGTTTAATGTATTCCTCTGACCTTCTTATTGACGATGAAACACACTAATTGCATCGGAATTAAATTGAAAATGGCACAATGCCGCCTTAAGTAGAAAAAGACTGACTCTTCTTACTGTCTATGTTTTGAACCATTCCTGTGACACTAGTTATAGATTCCGATGCTCCACTTCAGGTTTACTGTATCCCGTGGACCTTCTTATTGACGATGAGACACAGAAATTGCATCGGAATTAAATACAAAAGGTACAATGCCGTCTTAAGTACAAGAAGACTGACTCTTCTTACTGACTATGTTTTGAACCATTCCTGTGACACTAGTTATAGATTCCGTTGCTTCACTTCATGTTTACTGTATCCCTCTGACCTTCTTATTGACGATGGAACACAGATAGTGCACCGGAATTTAATACAAAAGACACAATACCGACTCAAGTACAAGAAGGCTGACCCTTCCTATAAACTATGTTTTGAACCGTTCGTGTGACACTAGTTATAGATTCCGATTATTCACTTCAGGTTTACTCTATCCCTCTGACCTTCTTTTTGACGATGAAACACAGAAATTGCATCGGAATTAAATTGAAAACGCACAATGCAGACTTAAGTACAGGTAGACTGCCTCTTCTAACTGTCTATGTTTTGAACCACTCCTGTGAAACTAGTTATGGATTCCGATGCTTCACTTCACGTTTACTGTATCCCTTGGACCTTCCAATTGACGATGAAACACAGAAATTGCATCGGAATTAAATACGAAAGGCACAATGCCGACTTAATTACAAGAAGACTGACTCTTCTTACTGACTGTTTTGAACCATTCCTGTGACACTAGTTATAGATTCCGATGCTTCACTTCAGATTCACTGTGTCCCTCCGACCTTCTAATTGACGATAAAACACACAGAAATTGGATCAGAATTAAATACAACAGGCACAATGCCGACTTAAGTACAAGAAGACTGACTCTTCCTACAGCCTATGATTTGAACCATTCCTGTGACACTAGTTACAGATTCCGATGCATCACTTCAGGTTTACTGTATCCCTTGGACCTTCGTATTGAAGATGAAACACAGAAAATGCATCTGAACTAAATAGAAAAAGCACAATGCCGACTTAAGTACAAGAAGACTGACTCTTCCTACTGTCTACGTTTTTAACCATTCCTGTGACACTAGTTATAGATTCCGATGCTTCCCTTCAGGTTTACTGAATCCCTTGGACCCTCTTAATGACGATGAAACACAGAAATTGCATCGGAATTTAACACAAAATGCACATTGCCGACTTAAGTACAAGAAGACTGACTCTTCTTACTGACTGTTTTGAACCATTCCTGTGACACTAGTTATAGATTCCGATGCTTCACGTCAGGTTTACTGTATCCTTCTGACCTTCTTATTGACGAAGAAACACAGAAATTGCATCGGAATTGAATACAAAAGCACAATGCCAACATAAGTACAAAAAGACTGACTCTTCTTACTGACTATGTTTTGTACCATTCCTGTGACACTAGTTATAGATTCCGATGCTTCACTTCAGGTTTACTGTATCCCTTGGACCTTCGTATTGACGATGAAACACACAAATTGCATCGGAATTAAATACAAAAGGCACAATGCCGACTTAAGTACATGAAGACTGTCACTTCTTACTGACTATGTTTTGAACCATTCCTGTGACACTAGTTATTTGTTCCGATGCTTCACTTCAGGTTTACTCTATCCCTAGGTAATTCTTATTGACGATGAAACACAGATAGTGCATCGGAACTAAATACAAAAGGCACAATGCCGACTTAAGTACAAGGAGACTGACTCTTCCTACTGTATATGTTTTGAACGATTCCTGTGACATTAGTTATAGATTCCGATGCTTCACTTCAGGTTTACTGTATTCTTTGGACCTTCGTATTGGCGACGAAATACAGAAATTGCACCGGAATTAAATAGAATAGGCACAAAGCCGACTTAAGTACAAGAAGACTGACTCTTCTTAATCTCTATATTTGAACCATTCCTGTGACACTATTTATAAATTCCGATGCTTCACTTCAGGTTTACTGTACCCCTTGGACCTTCTTATTGACGATGAAACACAGAAAATGCATCGGAATTAAATACAAAAGGCACAATGCTGACTTAAGTACAAGAAGATAGACACTTCTTACTGACTGCTTTAAACCATTCCTGTGACACTACTTACACATTCCGATGCTTTACTTCTGGTTTACTGTATCCCTCGGACCTTCTTATTGACGATGAAACACAGAAATTGCATCGGAATTAAATACAAAATGCACAATGCCGAATTAAGTACAAGAAGACTGACTATTCTTACTGACTATGTTTTGAACCATTCCTGTGAAACTAGTTGTAGATTCCGATCCTTCATTTCAGGTTTAATGTTTCCCTAGGACCTTCTTATTGACGATGAAACACAGAAATTGCATCGGAACTGAATACAAAAGGCACAATGCCGACTTAAGTACAAGAAGACTGACTCTTCCTACTGTCTATGTTTTGAACGATTCCTGTGACATTAGTTATGTATTCCGATGCTTACCTTCAAGTTCACTGTATCCTTTGGACATTCTTATTGGAGACAAAACACGGAAATTGCATCGGAATTAAATAGAAAAGGCACAATGCCGACTTAGGTGAAAGAAGACTGACTTTTCCTACTGTCTGTGCTGTGTACCATTCCTGTGACACTAGTTATAGATTCCAATGCTTCACCACAGGTTCACTGTATCCCTCTGACCTTCTTATTGACGATGAGACACAGAAATTGCATCGGAATGAAATACAAAATGCACAATGCCGACTTAAGTACAAGAAGACTGCCTCTTCTTACTGACTATGTTTTAAACCATTCCTGTGACACTAGTTATAGATTCCGATGCTTCACTTCAGGTTTACTGTATCCCTCTGACCTTCTTATTGACTTTGAAACAAAGAAATTGCGTCGGAATTAAATACAAGAGGCACAATGCCAATATAAGTACAAGAAGACTAACTCTTCTTACTGACTATGTTTTGAACCATTCCTGTGACACTAGTTATAGATTCCGATGCTTCACTTCAGGTTTACTGTATCCCTTGGACCTTCGTATTGACGATGAAACACAGAAATTGCATCGGAATTAAATACAAAAGGCACAATGCCGACTTAAGCACAAGAAGACTGACACTTCTTACTGACTATGTTTGAACCATTCCTGTGACATTAGTTATAGATTCCGATGCTTCACTTCAGGTTTACTGTATCCCTCTGACCTTCTTATTGACGATGGAACACAGATAGTGCACCGGAATTTAATGAAAAAGGCACAATGCCGACTCAAGTACAAGAAGGCCGACTCTTCCTATTGTCTATGTTTTGAACCGTTCCTGTGACACTAGTTATAGATTCCGATTATTCACTTCAGGTTTACTCTATCCCTCTGACCTTCTTTTTGACGATGAAACACAGAAGTTGCATCGGAATGAAATAGAAAACGCATAATGCAGACTTAAGTACAAGTAGACTGCCTCTTCTAACTGTCTATGTTTTGAACCATTCCTGTGACACTAGTTATGGATTCCAATGCATCACTTCGCGTTTACTGTATCCCTTGGACCTTCTTATTGACGATGAGACACAGAAATTGCATCGGAATTAAATACAAAAGGCACAATGCCGACTTAATTACAAGAAGACTGACTCTTCTTACTGACTGTTTTGAACCATTCCTGTGACACTAGTTATAGATTCCGATGCTTCACTTCAGATTTACTGTGTCCCTCTGACCTTCTAATTGACGATGAAACACACAGAAATTGGATCAGAAATAAATACAATAGGCACAATGCCGAAATAAGTACAAGAAGACTGACTCTTCCTACAGCCTATGTTTTGAACGATTCCTGTTACATTAGTTATGGATTCCGATGCTTCACTTCAGGTTCACTGTATCCTTTGGACATTTTTATTGGAGACGAAACACGGAAATTGCATCGGAATTAAATTCAAAATGCACAATGCCGACTTAGGTGCAAGAAGACTGACACTTCTTACTGACTATGTTTTGACCCATTCCTGTGACATTAGTTATAGATTCCGATGCTTCACTTCAGGTTTACTGTATTCTTCTGACCTTCTTATTGACGATGAAACACAGAAATTGCATCGGAATTAAATACAAAAGGCACAATGCCGACTTGAGTACAAGAAGACTGACTATTCTTACTGACTATGATTTGAACCATTCCTGTGACACTAGTTGTAGATTCGGATGCTTCACTTCAGGTTTACTGTATCCCACTGACCTTCTTATTGACGACGAAACACAGATATTGCAACCGAAATCAATACAAAACGCACAATGCCGACTTAAGTACACGTCGACTGAATCTGTCTACTGTATATGTTTTGAACCATTCCTGTGACACCAGTTATAGATTCCGATGAATCATTTCAGGTTTAGTGTTTCCCTTGGATCATCTTATTGACGATGGAACACAGATAGTGCATCGGAATTAAATACAAAAGGCACAATGCCGACTTTAGTACAAGAAGGCTGACTCTTCCTACTGTCTATGGTTTGAACCGTTCCTGTGACACTAGTTATAGATTCCGATTATTCACTTCAGGTTTACTCTATCCCTCTCCCTTCTTTTTGACGATGAAACACAGAAATTGCATCGGAATTATATGGAAAAGGCACAATGCCGACTTAAGTACAAGAAGACTGACTCTTCTTACTGTCTATGTTTTGAACCATTCCTGTGACACTAGTTATGGATTTCGATGCTTCACTTTACGTTTACTGTATCCCTTGGACCTTCTTATTGACGATGAAACACAGATATTGCATCGGAATTAAATACAAAAGGCATAATGCCGACTTAATTACAAGAAGACTGACTCTCCTTACTGACTGTTTTGAACCATTCCTGTGACAATAGTTATAGATTCCGATACTTCACTTCAGATTTACTGTATCCCTCTGACCTTCTTATTGACGATGAAACACAGAAGTTGGATCGGAATTAAATACAAAATGCACAATGCCGACTTAAGTACAAGAAGACTGACTCTTCTGACTGTCTATGTTTTGAACCATTCCTGTGACACTAGTTATAGATTCCGATGCTTCACTTCAGGTTTACTGTATCCCTTGGACCTTCTTATTGACGATGAAACACAGAAATTGCATCGGAATCAAATACAAAAGGCACAATGCAGACTTAAGTACAAGAAGACTGACCCTTCTTAATGTCTATGTTGGAACCATTCCAGTGACACTAGTTATAGATTCCGATGCTTCACTTCTGGTTTACTGTATCCCTCTGACCTTCTTATAGACGATGAAACACAGATATTGCATCGGAATTAAATAGAATAAGCACAATGCTGACTTAAGTACAAGAAGACTTGTTCTTTATACTGTCTATGTTTTGAACCATTCCTGTGACACTAGTTATTGATTCCGATGCTTCACTTCATTTTTACTGTATCCCTTGGACCTTCTTATTGACGATGAAACACAGAAATTGCATCGGAATTAAATACAAAAGGCACAATGCCGACTTAAGTACAAGAAGACTGACCCTTCTTACTGTCTATGTTAGACCCATTCCTGTGACACTAGTTATAGATTCCGATGCTTCACTTCAGGTTTACTGTATCCCTCTGACCTTCTTTTTGACGATGAAACACAGAAATTGCATCGGAATTAAATAGAAAAGGCACAATGCCGACACTAATACAAGAAGGCTGACTCTTCCTACTGTCTATGGTTTGAACCGTTCCTGTGACACTAGTTATAGATTCCGATTATTCACTTCAGGTTTACTCTATCCCACTGACCCTCTTTTTGACGATGAAACACAGAAATTGCATCGGAAAAGGCACAATGCCGACTTAAGTACAAGAAGATTGACTCTTCCTACTGTCTATGTTTTGAACCATTCCTGTGACACTAGTTATAGATTCCGATGCTTCACTTCAGGTTTTCTGTATCCCTCTGATCTTCTTTTTGACGATGAAACACAGAAATTGCATCGGAATTAAATAGAAAAGGCACAATGCCGACTCAAGTACAAGAAGGCTGACTCTTCCTACTTTCTATGGTTTGAACCGTTCCTGTGACACTAGTTATAGATTCCGATTATTAACTTCAGGTTTACTCTATCCCACTGACCTTCTTTTTGACGATGAAATACAGAAATTGCATCGGAATTAAATAGAAAAGGCACAATGCCGACTTAAGTACAAGAAGACTGACACTTCTTACTGTCTATGTTTTGAACCATTCCTGTGACACTAGTTATGGATTCCGATGCTTCACTTCACGTTTACTGTATCCCTTGGACCTTCTTATTGACGATGAAACATAGATATTGCACCGGAATTAAATACAAAAGGCACAATGCCGACTTAATTACAAAAAGACTGACTCTCCTTACTGACTGTTTTGAACCATTCCTGTGACACTAGTTATAGATTCCGATGCTTCACTTCAGATTTACCGTATTCCTCTGACCTTCTTATTGACGATGAAACACAGAAGTTGGATCGGAACTAAATACAAAAGGCACAATGCCGACTTAAGTACAAGAGGACTGATTCTTCTTACTGTCTATGCTTTGAACCACTCCTGTGACACTACTTATAGATTCCGATGTTTCACTTCAGGTTTAGTGTATCCCTTGGACCATCTTATTGACGATGAAACACAGAAATTGCATCGGAATTAAATACAAAATTCACAATGCCGACTTAAGTACAAGAAGACTGACCCTTCTTACTGTCTATGTTAGAACCTTTCCAGTGACACTAGTTATATATTCCGATGCTTCACTTCTGGTTTACGGTATCCCTCTGACCTTCTTATAGACGATGAAACACTGAAATTGCATCGGAATTAAATAGAATAACCACAATGCCGACTTAAGTACAAGAATACTGGTCCTTCATACTGTCTGTGTTTTGAACCATTCCTATGACACTAGTTATAGATTCCGATGCTTCACTTCATTTTTACTGTATCCCTTGGACACAGAAATTGCATCGCAATTAAATACAAAAGGCACAATGCCGACTTAAGTACAAGAAGACTGACCCTTCTTACTGTCGATGTTAGAACCATTCCAGTGACACTAGTTATTGATTCCGATGCTTCACTTCAGGTTTACTGTATCCCTCTGACCTTCTTTTTGACGATGAAACACAGAAATTGCATCGGAATTAAATAGAAAAGGCACAATGCCGACTTAAGTACAAGAAGACTGCTTCTTCCTACTGTCTATAGTTGAACCATTCCTGTGACACTAGTTATAGATTCCGATGCTTCACTTCAGGTTTACTGTATCCCTTGTACCTACTTATTGACGATAAAGAACAGAAATTGCATCGGAATTAAATAGAAAAGGCACAATGCCGACTTAAGTACAAGAAGACTGACTCTTCCTACTGTCTATGTTTTGAACCATTCCTGTGACACTAGTTATGGATTCTGATGCTTCACTTCAGGTTTACTGTATCCCTCTGACCTTCTTTTTGACGATGAAACACAGAAATTGCATCGGAATTAAATACAAAAGGCACAATGCCGACTTAAGTACAAGAAGACTGACCCTTCTTACTGTCTATGTTAGACCCATTCCTGTGACACTAGTTATAGATTCCGATGCTTCACTTCAGGTTTACTGTATCCCTCTGACCTTCTTTTTGACGATGAAACACAGAAATTGCATCGGAATTAAATAGAAAAGGCACAATGCCGACACTAATACAAGAAGGCTGACTCTTCCTACTGTCTATGGTTTGAACCGTTGCTGTGACACTAGTTATAGATTCCGATTATTCACTTCAGGTTTACTCTATCCCACTGACCTTCTTTTTGACGATGAAACACAGAAATTGCATCGGAATTAAATAGAAAAGGCACAATGCCGACTTAAGTACAAGAAGATTGACTCTTCCTACTGTCTATGTTTTGAACCATTCCTGTGACACTAGTTATAGATTCCGATTATTCACTTCAGGTTTACTCTATCCCACTGACCTTCTTTTTGACGATGAAACACAGAAATTGCATCGGAATTAAATAGAAAAGGCACAATGCCGACTTAAGTACAAGAAGACTGACACTTCTTACTGTCTATGTTTTGAACCATTCCTGTGACACTAGTTATGGATTCCGATGCTTCACTTCACGTTTACTGTATCCCTTGGACCTTCTTATTGACGATGAAACATAGATATTGCATCGGAATTAAATACAAAAGGCACAATGCCGACTTAATTACAAAAAGACTGACTCTCCTTACTGACTGTTTTGAACCATTCCTGTGACACTAGTTGTAGATTCCGATGCTTCACTTCAGATTTACCGTATTCCTCTGACCTTCTTATTGACGATGAAACACAGAAGTTGGATCGGAACTAAATACAAAAGGCACGATGCCGACTTAAGTACAAGAGGACTGATTCTTCTTACTGTCTATGTTTTCAACCACTCCTGTGACACTAGTTATAGATTCCGATGCTTCACTTCAGGTTTAGTGTATCCCTTGGACCATCTTATTGACGATGAAACACAGAAATAGCATCGGAATTAAATACAAAATTCACAATGCCGACTTAAGTACAAGAAGACTGACCCTTCTTACTGTCTATGTTAGAACCTTTCCAGTGACACTAGTTATAGATTCCGATGCTTCACTTCTGGTTTACTGTATCCCTCTGACCTTCTTATAGACGATGAAACACAGAAATTGCATCGGAATTAAATAGAATAACCACAATGCCGACTTAAGTACAAGAATACTGGTCCTTCATACTGTCTATGTTTTGAACCATTCCTATGACACTAGTTATAGATTCCGATGCTTCACTTCATTTTTACTGTATCCCTTGGACCTTCTTATTGACGATGAAACACAGAAATTGCATCGGAATTAAATACAAAAGGCACAATGCCGACTTAAGTACAAGAAGACTGACCCTTCTTACTGTCGATGTTAGAACCATTCCAGTGACACTAGTTATTGATTCCGATGCTTCACTTCAGGTTTACTGTATCCCTCTGACCTTCTTTTTGACGATGAAACACAGAAATTGCATCGGAAGTAAATAGAAAAGGCACAATGCCGACTTAAGTACAAGAAGACTGCTTCTTCCTACTGTCTATGTTTTGAACCATTCCTGTGACACTAGTTATAGATTCCGATGCTTCACTTCAGGTTTACTGTATCCCTTGTACCTACTTATTGACGATAAAAAACAGAAATTGCATCGGAATTAAATAGAAAAGGCACAACGCCGACTTAAGTACAAGAAGACTGACTCTTCCTACTGTCTATGTTTTGAACCATTCCTGTGACACTAGTTATAGATTCCGATGCTTCACTTCAGGTTTACTGTATCCCTCTGACCTTCTTTTTGACGATGAAACACAGAAATTGCATCGGAATTAAATAGAACAGCCACAATGCCAACTTAAGTACAAGAAGACTGACTCTTCCTACTGCCTATAGTTTGAACCATTCCTGTGACACTACTTATAGATTCCGATGCATCACTTCAGGTTTACTGTATCCCTCTGACCTTCTTTTTGACGATGAAACACAGAAATTACATCGGAATTAAATACAAAAGGCACAATGCCGACATAAGTACAAGAAGACTGACTCTTCTTACTGTTTATGATTTGAACCATTCCTGTGACACTAGTTGTAGATTCCGATGCTTCACTTCAGGTTTACTGTATCCCTTGGACCATCTTATTGACGATGAAACACAGAAATTCCATCGGAATTAAATACAAAATGCACAATGCCGTCTTAAGTACAAGAAGACTGACTCTTCTTACTGACTGTTTTGAACCATTCATGTGACACTAGTTATAGATTCCAATGCTTCACTTCAGGTTTACTGTATATCTCTGACCTTCTTATTGACGTTGAAACAAAGAAATTGCATCGGAATTAAATACAAAAGGCACAATGCCAACATAAGTACAAGAAGATTGACTCTTCTTACTGACTGTGTTTTGAACCATTTCTGTGACACTAGTTATAGATTCCGATGCTTCACTTCAGGTTTACTGTATCCCTTGGACCTTCGTATTGACGATGAAACACAGAAATTGCATCGGAATTAAATACAAAATGCACAATGCCAACTTAAGTACAAGAAGACTCACACTTCTTACTGACTATGTTTTGAACCGTTCCTGTGACATTAGTTATAGATTCCGATGCTTCACTTCAGGTGTACTGTATCCCTCTGACCTTCCTATTGACGATGAAACACAGAAATTGCATCGGAATTAAATACAATAGGCACAATGCCGACTTAAGTACAAGAAGACTGACTATTCTTACTGACTATGTTATGAACCATTCCTGTGACACTAGTTGTAGATTCGGATGCTTCACTTCAGGTTTACTGTATCCCTCTGACCTTCTTATTGACGATGAAACACAGAAATTGCATCGGAAATCAATACAAAAGGCACAATGCCGACTTAAGTACATGTAGACTGAATCTTCCTACTTTATATGTTTTGAACCATTCCTGTGACACCAGTTATAGATTCCGATGCATCATTTCAGGTTTAGTGTATCCCTTGGACCTTCTTATTGACGATGAAACACAGATATTGCATCGGAATTAAATACAAATGGCACAATGCCGACTTAATTACAAGAAGACTGACTCTTCTTACTGACTGTTTTGAACCATTCCTGTGACACTAGTTATAGAATCCGATGCTTCACTTCAGATTTATACCATCCCTCTGACCTTCTTATTGACGATGAAACACAGAAGTTGGATCGGAATTATATACAAAAGGCACAATGCCGACTTAAGTACAAGAAGACTGAATTTTCTTACTGTCTATGTTTTGAACCATTCCTGTGACACTAGTTATAGAATCCGATGCTTCACTTCAGGTTTACTGTATCCCTTGGACCTTCTTATTGACGATGAAACACAGAAATTGCATCGGAATTAAATACAAATGGCACAATGCCGACTTAAGTACAAGAAGACTGACCCTTCTTACTGTCTAGGTTACAACCATTCCAGTGACACTAGTTATAGATTCCGATGCTTCACTTCTGGTTTACTGTATCCTTCTGACCTTCTTATAGACGATGAAACACAGAAATTGCATCGGAATTAAATAGAATAAGCACAATGCCGACTTAAGTACAAGAAGACTGGTTCTTCATACTGTCTATGTTTTGAACCATTCCTGTGACACTAGTTATAGATTCCGATGCTTCACTTCATTTTTACTGTATCCCTTGGACCTACTTATTGACGATGAAACACAGAAATTGCATCCGAATTAAATACAAAAGGCACAATGCCGACTTAAGTTCAAGAAGACTGACCCTTCTTTCTGTCTATGTTACAACCATTCCAGTGACACTAGTTATAGATTCCCATGCTTCAGTTCAGGTTTACTGTATCCTTCTGACCTTCTTATTGACGATCAAACACAGAAATTGCATCGGAATTAAATAGAAAAAGCACAATGCCGACTTAAGTACAAAACGACTGACTCTTCCTACTGTCTATGTTTTGAACCATTCCTGTGACACTAGTTATAGATTCCGACGCTTAAAACAGGTATACTGTATACCTTGGACCTACTTATTGACGATGAAACACAGATATTGCATCTGAATTAAATAGAAAAGGCACAATGCCGACTTAAGTACAAGAAGACTGACTCTTCCTACTGTCTATGTGTTGAACCATTCCTGTGACACTAGTTATAGATTCCGATGCTTCACTTCAGGTTTACTGTATCCCTCTGACCTTCCTTTTGACGATGAAACACAGAAATTGCATCGGAATTAAGTAAAAAAGGCACAATGCCGACTCAAATACAAGAAGGCTGACGCTTCCTACTGTCTATGGTTTGAACCGTTCCTGTGACACTAGTTATAGATACCGATTATTCACTTCAGGTTTACTCTATCCCTCAGACCTTCTTTTTGACGATGAAACACAGAAATTGCATCGGAATTAAGTAGAAAAGTCACAATGCCGACTTAAGTACAACAAGACTGACTCTTCCTACTGTCTATGTTTTGAACCATTCCTGTGACACTAGTTATAGATTCCGATGCTTCACTTCATGTTTACTGTATCCATCTGACCTTCTTTTTGACCATGAAACACAGAAACTGCATCGGAATTAAATAGAAAAGGCACAATGCCGACTCAAGTGCAAGAAGGCTGACTCTTCCTACTGTCTATGGTTTGAACCGTTCCTGTGACACTAGTTATAGATTCCCATTATTCACTTCAGGTTTACTCTATCCCACTGACCTTCTTTTTGTCGATGAAACACAGAAATTGCATCGGAATTAAATAGAAAAGGCACAATGCCGACTTAAGTACAAGAAGACTGACTCTTCTTACTGTCTATGTTTTGAGCCATTCCTGTGACACTAGGTATGGATTCCGATGCTACACTTCACGTTTACTGTATCCCTTGGACCTTCTTATTGACGATGAAACACAGATATTGCATCGGAATTAAATACAAAAGGCTCAAAGCCGACTTAATTACAAGAAGACTGACTCTCCGTACTGACTGTTTTGAACCATTCCTGTTACACTAGTTATAGATTCCGATGCTTCACTTCATTTTTACTGTAACCCTTAGACCTTCTTATTGACGATGAAACACAGAAATTGCATCGGAAATAAATACAGAAGGCACAATGCCGACTTAAGTACAAGAAGACTGACCCTTCTTACTGTCGATGTTAGAACCATTCCAGTGACACTAGTTATAGATTCCGATGCTTCACTTCAGGATTACTGTATCCCTCTGACCTTCTTATTGACGATGAAACACAGAAATTGCATCGGAATTAAATAGAAATAGCACAATGCCGACTTAAGTACAAGAAGACTGACTCTTCCTACTGTCTATGTTTTGAACCATTCCTGTGACACTAGTTATAGATTCCGATGCTTCACATCAGGTTTACCGTATCCCTTGGACCTACGTATTGACGATGAAACACAGAAATTGCATCGGAATTAAATAGAAAAGGCACAATGCCGACTTAAGTACAAGAAGACTGACTCTTCCTACTGTCTATGATTTGAACCATTTCTGTGACACTAGTTATAGATTCCGATGCTTCACGTCAGGTTTACTGTATCCCTCTGACCTTCTTTTTGACGATGAAACACAGAAATTGCATCGGAATTATATAGAAAAGGCACAATGCCGACTTAAGTACAAGAAGACTGACTCTTCCTAATGTCTATGTTTTGAACCATTCCTGTGACACTAGTTATAGATTCCGATGCTTCACTTCAGGTTTACTGTATCCCTCTGACCTTCTTATAGACGATGAAACACAGAAATTGCATCGGAATTAAATAGAATAAGCACAATGCCGACTTAAGTACAAGAAGACTGGTTCTTCATACTGTCTATGTTCTGAACCATTCCTGTGACACAAGTTATAGATTCCGATGCTTCACTTCATTTTTACTGTATCTCTTGGACCTACTTATTGACGATGAAACACAGAAATTGCATCGGAATTAAATACAAAAGGCACAATGCCGACTTAAGTACAAGAAGACTGACCCTTCTTTCTGTCTATGCTAGAACCATTCCAGTGACACTAGTTATAGATTCCCATGCTTCAGTTCAGGTTTACTGTATCCTTCTGACCTTCTTATTGACGATGAAACACAGAAATTGCATCGGAATTAAATAGAAAAAGCACAATGCCGACTTAAGTACAAAACGACTGACTCTTCCTACTGTCTATGTTTTGAACCATTCCTGTGACACTAGTTATAGATTCCGATGCTTAAAACAGGTATACTGTATACCGTGGACCTACTTATTGACGATGAAACACAGAAATTGCATCTGAATTAAATACAAAAGGCACAATGCCGACTTAAGTACAAGAAGACTGACTCTTCCTACTGTCTATGTGTTGAACCATTCCTGTGACACTAGTTACAGATTCCGATGCTTCACTTCAGGTTTACTGTATCCCTCTGACCTTCTTTTTGACGATGAAACACAGAAATTGCATCGGAATTAAATAGAAAAGGCACAATGCCGACTCAAATACAAGAAGGCTGACGCTTCCTACTGTCTATGGTTTGAACCGTTCCTGTGACACTAGTTATAGATACCGATTATTCACTTCAGGTTAACTGTATCCCTCTGACCTTCTTTTTGACGATGAAACACAGAAATTGCATCGGAATTAAGTAGAAAAGGCACAATGCCGACTTAAGTACAATAAGACTGACTCTTCCTACTGTATATGTTTTGAACCATTCCTGTGACACTAGTTATAGATTCCGATGCTTCACTTCAGGTTTACTGTATCCATCTGACCTTCTTTTTGACCATGAAACACAGAAATTGCATCGGAATTAAATAGAAAAGGCACAATGCCGTCTCAAGTGCAAGAAGGCTGACTCTTCCTACTGTCTATGGTTTGAACCGTTCCTGTGACGCTAGTTATAGATTCCGATTATTCATTTCAGGTTTACTCTACCCCACTGACCTTCTTTTTGACGATGAAACACAGAAATTGCATCGGAATTAAATAGAAAAGGCACAATGCCGACTTAAGGACAAGAAGACTGACTCTTCTTACTGTCTATGTTTTGAGCCATTCCTGAGACACTAGTTATGGATTCCGTCGCTACACTTCACGTTTACTGTATCCCTTGGACCTTCTTATTGACGATGAAACACAGATATTGCATCGGAATTAAATACAAAAGGCTCAATGCCGACTTAATTACAAGAAGACTGACTCTCTGTACTGACTGCTTTGAACCATTCCTGTTACACTAGTTATAGATTCCGATGCTTCACTTCATTTTTACTGTATCCCTTGGACCTTCTTATTGACGATGAAACACAGAAATTGCATCGGAAATAAATACAGAAGGCACAATGCCGACTTAAGTACAAGAAGACTGACCCTTCTTACTGTCGATGTTAGAACCATTCCAGTGACACTAGTTATAGATTCCGATGCTTCACTTCAGGTTTACTGTATCCCTCTGACCTTCTAATTGACGATGAAACACAGAAATTGCATCGGAATTAAATAGAAATAGCACAATGCCGACTTAAGTACAAGAAGACTGACTCTTCCTACTGTCTATGTTTTGAACCATTCCTGTGACACTAGTTATAGATTCCGATGCTTCACTCCAGGTTTACCGTATCCCTTGGACCTACATATTGACGATGAAACACAGAAATTGCATCGGAATTAAATAGAAAAGGCACAATGCCGACTTAAGTACAAGAAGACTGACTCTTCCTACTGTCTATGTTTTTAACCATTTCTGTGACACTAGTTATAGATTCCGATGCTTCACGTCAGGTTTACTGTATCCCTCTGACCTTCTTTTTGACGATGAAACACAGAAATTGCATCGGAATTAAATAGAAAAGGCACAATGCCGACTTAAGTACAAGAAGACTGACTCTTCCTAATGTCTATGTTTTGAACCATTCCTGTGACACTAGTTATAGATTCCGATGCTTCACTTCAGGTTTACTGTATCCCTCTGACCTTCGTTTTGACGATGAAACACAGAAATTGCATCGGAATTAAATACAAAAGGCAGAATGCCGACTTAAGTACAAGAAGACTGACTCTTCCTACTGTCTATGATTTGAACCATTCCTGTGACACTAGTTATAGATTCCGATGCTTCACTTCAGGTTTACTGTATCCCTTGGACCTTCTTATTGACGATGAAACACAGAAATTGCATCGGAATTAAATTCAAAATGCACAATGCCGACTTAAGTACAAGAAGACTGACTCTTCTTACTGACTGTTTTGAACCATTCCTGTGATACTAGTTATAGATTCCGATGCTTCACTTCAGGTTTACTGTATCCCTCTGACCTTCTTATTGACGATGAAACACAGAAATTGCATCGGAATTAAATACAAAAGGCACAATGCCGACTTAATTACAAGAAGTCTGACTCTTCTTACTGACTGTTTTGAACCATTCCTGTGACACTAGTTATAGAATCCGATGCTTCACTTCAGATTTATTGTATCCCTCTGACCTTCTTATTGACGATGAAACACAGAAGTTGGATCGGAATTATATACAAAAGGCACAATGCCGACTTAAGTACAAGAAGACTGACTTTTCTTACTGTCTATGTTTTGAACCATTCCTGTGACACTAGTTATAGAATCCGATGCTTCACTTCAGGTTTACTGTATCCCTTGGACCTTCTTATTGACGATGAAACACTGAAATTGCATCGGAATTAAATACAAATGGCACAATGCCGACTTAAGTACAAGAAGACTGACCCTTCTTACTGTCTAGGTTAGTACCATTCCAGTGACACTAGTTATAGATTCCGATGCTTCACTTCTGGTTTACTGTATCCCTCTGACCTTCTTATAGACGATGAAACACAGAAATTGCATCGGAATTAAATAGAATAAGCACAATGCCGACTTAAGTACAAGAAGACTGGTGCTTCATACTGTCTATGTTTTGAACCATTCCTGTGACACTAGTTATAGATTCAGATGCTTAAAACCGGTATACTGTATACCTTGGACCTACTTATTGACGATGAAACACAGAAATTGCATCTGAATTAAATAGAAAAGGCACAATGCCGACTTAAGTACAAGAAGACTGACTCTTCCTACTGTTTATGTGTTGAACCATTCCTGTGACACTAGTTATAGATTCCGATGCTTCACTTCAGGTTTACTGTATCCCTCTGACCTTCTTTTTGACGAAGAAACACAGAAATTGCATCGGAATTAAATAGAAAAGACACAATGCCGACTCAAATACAAGAAGGCTGACGCTTCCTACTGTCTATGGTTTGAACCGTTCCTGTGACACTAGTTATAGATACCGATTATTCACTTCAGGTTTACTCTATCCCTCTGACCTTCTTTTTGACGATGAAACGCAGAAATTGCATCGGAATTAAGTAGAAAAGGCACAATGCCGACTTAAGTACAATAAGACTGACTCTTCCTACTGTCTATGTTTTGAACCATTCCTGTGACACTAGTTATAGATTCCGATGCTTCACTTCAGGTTTACTGTATCCCTCTGACCTTCTTTTTGACGATGAAACACAGAAATTGCATCGGAATTAAATAGAAAAGGCACAATGCCGACTTAAGTACAAGAAGACTGACTCTTCCTAATGTCTATGTTTTGAACCATTCCTGTGACACTAGTTATAGATTCCGATGCTTCACTTCAATTTTACTGTATCCCTCTGACCTTCGTTTTGACGATGAAACACAAAAATTGCATCGGAATTAAATACCAAAGGCAGAATGCCGACTTAAGTACAAGAAGACTGACTCTTCCTACTGTCTATGTTTTGAACCATTCCTGTGACACTAGTTGTAGATTCCGATGCTTCACTTCAGGTTTACTGTATCCCTTGGACCTTCTTATTGACGATGAAACACAGAAATTGCATCGGAATTAAATTCAAAATGCACAATGCCGACTTAAGTACAAGAAGACTGACTCTTCTTACTGACTGTTTTGAACCATTCCTGTGATACTAGTTATAGATTCCGATGCTTCACTTCAGGTTTACTGTATCCCTCTGACCTTCTTATTGACGATGAAACACAGAAATTGCATCGGAATTAAATACAAAAGGCACAATGCCGACTTAACTACAAGAAGTCTGACTCTTCTTACTGACTGTTTTGAACCATTCCTGTGACACTAGTTATAGAATCCGATACTTCACTTCAGATTTATTGTATCCCTCTGACCTTCTTATTGACGATGAAACACAGAAGTTGGATCGGAATTATATACAAAAGGCACAATGCCGACTTAAGTACAAGAAGACTGACTTTTCTTACTGTCTATGTTTTGAACCAATCCTGAGACACTAGTTATAGAATCCAATGTTTCACTTCAGGTTTACTGTATCCCTTGGACGTTCTTATTGACGATGAAACACAGAAATTGCATCGGAATTAAATACAAATGGCACAATGCCGACTTAAGTACAAGAAGACTGACCCTTCTTACTGTCTAGGTTAGAACCATTCCAGTGACACTAGTTATAGATTCCGATGCTTCACTTCTGGTTTACTGTATCCCTCTGACCTTCTTATAGACGATGAAACACAGAAATTGCATCGGAATTAAGTAGAAAAGGCACAA
Organism: Schistocerca americana; assembly: GCF_021461395.2. Lineage (NCBI taxonomy): Eukaryota > Metazoa > Arthropoda > Insecta > Orthoptera > Acrididae > Schistocerca > Schistocerca americana. The sequence goes on along the minus strand of NW_025725928.1, from coordinate 5,988,227 downwards.
TGCCGACTTAAGTACAATAAGACTGACTCTTCCTACTGTCTATGCCTTGAACCATTCCTGTGACACTAGTTATAGATTCCGATGCTTCACTTCAGGTTTACTGTATCCCTCTGACCTTCTTTTTGACGATGAAACACAGAAATTGCATCGGAATTAAATAGAAAAGGCACAATGCCGACACAACTACAAGAAGGCTGACGCTTCCTACTGTCTATGGTTTGAACCGTTCCTGTGACACTAGTTATAGATTCCGATTATTCACTTCAGGTTTACTCTATCCCTCTGACCTTCTTTTTGACGATGAAACACAGAAATTGCATCGGAATTAAGTAGAAAAGGCACAATGCCGACTTAAGTACAATAAGACTGACTCCTCCTACTGTCTATGTTTTGAACATTTCCTGTGACACTAGTTATAGATTCCGATGCTTCACTTCAGGTTTACTGTATCCCTCTGACCTTCTAATTGACAATGAAACACAGAAATTGCATCGGAATTAAATAGAAAAGGCACAATGCCGACTCAAGTGCAAGAAGGCTGACTCTTCCTACTGTCTATGGTTTGAACCGTTCCTGTGACACTAGTTATAGATTCCGATTATTCACTTCAGGTTTACTCTATCCCACTGACCTTCTTTTTGACGATGAAACACAGAAATTGCATCGGAATTAAATAGAAAAGGCACAATGCCGACTTAAGTACAAGAAGACTGACTCTTCTTACTGTCTATGTTTTGAGCTATTCCTGTGACACTAGTTATGGATTCCGATGCTTCAATTCACGTTTACTGTATCCCTTGGACCTTCTTATTGACGATGAAACACAGATATTGCATCGGAATTAAATACAAAAGGCTCAATGCCGACTTAATTACAAGAAGACTGACTCTCCGTACTGACTGTTTTCAACCATTCCTGCTACACTAGTTATAGATTCCGATGCTTCACTTCATTTTTACTGTATCCCTTGGACCTTCTTATTGACGATGAAACACAGAAATTGCATCGGAAATAAATACAGAAGGCACAATGCCGACTTAAGTACAAGAAGACTGACCCATCTTACTGTCGATGTTAGAACCATTCCAGTGACACTAGTTATAGATTCCGATGCTTCACTTCAGGTTTAATGTATCCCCCAACCTTCTTATTGACAATGAAACACAGAAATTGCATCGGAATTAAATAGAAATAGCACAATGCCGACTTAAGTACAAGAAGACTGACTCTTCCTACTGTCTATGTTTTGAACCATTCCTGTGACACTAGTTATAGATTCCGATGCTTCACCTCAGGTTAACCGTATCCCTTGGACCTACTTATTGACGATGAAACACAGAAATTGCATCGGAATTAAATAGAAAAGGCACAATGCCGACTTAAGTACAAGAAGACTGACTCTTCCTACTGTCTATGGTTTGAACCATTTCTGTGACACTAGTTATAGATTCCGATGCTTCACGTCAGGTTTACTGTATCCCTCTGACCTTCTTTTTGACGATGAAACACAGAAATTGCATCGGAAATAAATAGAAAAGGCACAATGCCGACTTAAGTACAAGAAGACTGACTCTTCCTAATGTCTATGTTTTGAACCATTCCTGTGACACTAGTTATAGATTCCGATGCTTCACTTCAGGTTTACTGTATCCCTCTGACCTTCGTTTTGACGATGAAACACAGAAATTGCATCGGAATTAAATACAAAATGCACAATGCCGACTTAAGTACAAGAAGACTGACTCTTCTTACTGACGGTTTTGAACCATTCCTGTGACACTAGTTATAGATTCCGGTGCTACACTTCAGGTTTACTGTATCCCTTGGACCTTCGTATTGACGATGAAACACAGAAATTGCATCGGAATTAAATACAAAAGGCACAATTCCGACCTAAGTACAAGAAGACTGACGCTTCTTACTGACTATGTTTTGAACCATTCCTGTGACACTTGTTATAGATTCCGATGCTTCACTTCGTGTTTACTCTATCCCTAGGACCTTCTTATTGACGATGAAACACAGAAATTGCATCGGAACTAAATACAAAAAAGGCACAATGCCGACTTAAGTACAAGAAGACTGACTCTTCCTACTGTCTATGTTTTGAACGATTCCTGTGACATTGGTTATGGATTCCGATGCTTCACTTCAGGTTCACTGTATGCTTTGGACATTCTTATTGGCGACGAAACACGGAAATTGCATCGGAATTAAATAGAAAAGGCACAATGCCGACTTAAGTAAAAGAAGACTGACTGTTCCTACTGTCTATGTTTTGAACCATTCCTGTGACACTAGTTATAGATTCCACTGCTTCACCTCAGGTTCACTGTATTCCTCTGACCATCTTATTGACGATGAGACACAGAGATTGCATCGGAATTAAATACAAAAGGCACAATGCCGACTTAAGTACAAGAAGACGGACTCTTCTTACTGACTATGTTTTGAACCATTCCTGTGACACTAGTTATAGATTTCGATGCTTCACTTCAGGTTTACTGTATCCCTCTGACCTTCTTATTGACGATGAAACACAGAAATTGCATCGGAAATAAATACAAAAGGCACAGTGCCGACTTCAGTACATGTAGACTGAATCTTCCTACTGTATATGCTTTGAACTAATCCTGTGACACCAGTTATAGATTCCGATGCTTCATTTCAGGTTTACTGTATCCCTTGGATCTTCGTATTGACGATGGAACACAGATAGTACATCGGAATTAAATACAAAAGGCACAATGCCGACTCAAGTACAAGAAGGCTGACTCTTCCTACTGTCTATGTTTTGAACCACTCCTGTGACACTAGTTATAGATTCCGATTATTCACTTCGGGTTTACTCTATCCCTCTGACCTTCTTTTTGACGATGAAACACAGAAATTGCATCGGAATTAAATAGAAAAGGCACAATGCAGACCTAAGTACAAGAAGACTGACTCTTCTTACTGTCTATGATTTGAACCATTCCTGTGACACTAGTTATGGATTCCGCTGCTTCACTTCACGTTTACTGTATCCCTTGAACCTTCTTATTGACGATGAAACACAGAAATTGCATCGGAATTAAATACAAAATGCACAATGCCGACTTAAGTACAAGAAGACTGCCTCTTCTTACTGACTGTTTTGAACCATTCCTGTGACACTAGTTATAGATTCCGTTGCTTCACTTCAGGTTTACTGTACCCCTCTGACCTTCTTATTGACGATGAAACACAGAAATTGCATCGGAATAAAAATACAAAAGGCACAATGCCAACATAAGTACAAGAAGACTGACTCTTCTTACTGTCTATTATTTTGAATCATTTCTGTGACACTAGTAATAGATTCCGATGCTTCACTTCAGGTTTACTGTATCCCTTGGACCTTCTTATTGACGATGAAAGACAGAAATTGCATCGGAATTAAATTCAAAAGGCACAATGCCGACTTAAGTACAAGAAGACCGACCCTTCTTACTGTCTATGTTAGAACCAATTCAGTGACACTAGTTATAGATTCCGATGCTTCACTTCAGGTTTACTGTATCCCGCAGACCTTCTTATGGACGATGAAACACAGAAATTGCATCGGAATTAAATAGAAAAAGCACAATGCCAACTTAAGTACAAGAAGACTGGTTCTTCCTACTGTCTATGTTTTGAACGATTCCTGTGACACTAGTTATAGATTCCGATGCTTCACCTCAGGTTTACTGTATCCCTTGGACGTACTTATTGACGATGAAACACAGAAATTGCATCGGAATTAAATAGAAAAGGGACAATGCCGACTTAAGTACAAGAAGACTGACTCTTCCAACTGTCTATGTTTTGAACCAATCCTGTGACACTAGTTATAGATTCCGATGCTTCACTTTAGGTTTACTGTATCCCCCTGACCTTCTTTTTGACGATGAAACACAGAAATTCCATCGGAATTAAATAGAAATGGCACAATGCCGACTTAAGTACAAGAAGACTGACTCTTCCTACTGTCTATGTTTTGAACCATTCCTGTAACACTAGTTATAAATTCCGATGCTTCACTTCAGGTTTGCTGTATCCCTGTGCTCTCCTTCTTGTCGATGAAACACAGAAATTGCATCGGAATTAAATACAAAAGGCACAATGCCGACTTAAGTACAAGAAGACTGACCCTTCTTTCTGTCTATGTTAGAACCATTCCAGTGACACTAGTTATAGATTCCCATGCTTCAGTTCAGGTTTACTGTATCCTTCTGACCTTCTTATTGACGATGAAACACAGAAATTGCATCGGAATTAAATAGAAAAAGCACAATGCCGACTTAAGTACAAAACGACTGACTCTTCCTACTGTCTATGTTTTGAACCATTCCTGTGACATTAGTTATAGATTCCGATGCTTAAAACAGGTATACTGTATACCTTGGACCTACTTATTGACGATGAAACACAGAAATTGCATCTGAATTAAATAGAAAAGGCACAATGCCGACTTAAGTACAAGAAGACTGACTCTTCCTACTGTCTATGTGTTGAACCATTCCTGTGACACTAGTTATAGATTCCGATGCTTCACTTCAGGTTTACTGAATCCCTCTGACCTTCTTTTTGACGATGAAACACAGAAATTGCATCGGAATTAAATAGAAAAGGCACAATGCCGACTCAAATACAAGAAGGCTGACGCTTCCTAATGTCTATGGTTTGAACCGTTCCTGTGACACTAGTTATAGATTCCGATTATTCACTTCAGGTTTACTCTATCCCTCTGACCTTCTTTTTGACGATGAAACACAGATATTGCATCGGAATTAAGTAGAAAAGGCACAATGCCGACTTAAGTACAATAAGACTGACTCTTCCTACTGTCTATGTTTTGAACCATTCCTGTGACACTAGTTATAGATTCCGATGCTTCACTTCAGGTTTACCCTATCCCACTGACCTTCTTTTTGACGATGAAACACAGAAATTGCATCGGAATTAAGTAGAAAAGGCACAATGCCGACTTAAGTACAAGAAGACTGACTCTTCTTACTGTCTATGTTTTGAGCCATTCCTGTGACACTAGTTATGGATTCCGATGCTACACTTCACGTTTACTGTATCCCTTGGACCTTCTTTTTGACGATGAAACACAGATATTGCATCGGAATTAAATACTAAAGGCTCAATGCCGACTTAATTACAAGAAGACTGACTCTCCGTACTGACTGTTTTGAGCCATTCCTGTTACACTAGTTATAGATTCCGATGCTTCACTTCATTTTTACTGTATCCCTTGGACCTTCTTATTGACGATGAAACACAGAAATTGCATCGGAAATAAATACAGAAGGCACAATGCCGACTTAAGTACAAGAAGACTGACCCTTCTTACTGTCGATGTTAGAACCATTCCAGTGACAATGCTTCACTTCAGGTTTACTGTATCCCTCTGACCTTCTTATTGACAATGAAACACAGAAATTGCATCGGAATTAAATAGAAATAGCACAATGCCGACTTAAGTACAAGAAGACTGACTCTTCCTACTGTCTATGTTTTGAACCATTCCTGTGACACTAGTTATAGATTCCGATGCTTCACCTCAGGTATACCGTATCCCTTGGACCTACTTATTGACGATGAAACACGGAAATTGCATCGGAATTAAATAGAAAAGGCACAATGCCGACTTAAGTACAAGAAGACTGACTCTTCCTACTGTCTATGTTTTGAACCATTTCTGTGACACTAGTTATAGATTCCGATGCTTCACGTCAGGTTTACTGTATCCCTCTGACATTCTTTTTGACGATGAAACACAGAAATTGCATCGGAATTAAATACAAAAGGCAGAATGCCGACTTAAGTACAAGAAGACTGACTCTTCCTACTGTCTATGTTTTGAACCATTCCTGTGACACTAGTTATAGATTCCGATGCTTCACTTCAGGTTTACTGTATCCCTTGGACCTTCTTATTGACGATGAAACACAGAAATTGCATCGGAATTAAATTCAAAATGCACAATGCCGACTTAAGTACAAGAAGACTGACTCTTCTTACTGACTGTTTTGAACCATTCCTGTGATACTAGTTATAGATTCCGATGCTTCACTTCAGGTTTACTGTATCCCTCTGACCTTCTTATTGACGATGAAACACAGAAATTGCATCGGAATTAAAAACAAAAGGCACAATGCCGACTTAATTACAAGAAGACTGACTTTTCTTACTGTCTCTGTTTTGAACCATTCCTGTGACACTAGTTATAGAATCCGATGCTTCACTTCAGGTTTACTGTATCCCTTGTACCTTCTTATTGACGATGAAACACAGAAATTGCATCGGAATTAAATAGAATAGGCACAATGCCGACTCAAGTGCAAGAAGGCTGACTCTTCCTACTGTCTATGGTTTGAACCGTTCCTGTGACACTAGTTATAGATTCCGATTATTCACTTCAGGTTTACTCTATCCCACTGACCTTCTTTTTGACGATGAATCACAGAAATTGCATCGGAATTAAATAGAAAAGGCACAATGTTGACTTAAGTACAAGAAGACTAACTCTTCTTACTGTCTATGTTTTGAGCCATTCCTGTGACACTAGTTATGGATTCCGATGCTACACTTCACGTTTACTGTATCCCTTGGACCTTCTTTTTGACGATGAAACACAGATATTGCATCGGAATTAAATACAAAAGGCTCAATGCCGACTTAATTACAAGAAGACTGACTCTCCGTACTGACTGTTTTGAACCATTCCTGTTGCACTAGTTATAGATTCCGATGCTTCACTTCATTTTTACTGTATCCCTTGGACCTTCTTATTGACGATGAAACACAGAAATTGCATCGGAAATAAATACAGAAGGCACAATGCCGACTTAAGTACAAGAAGACTGACCCTTCTTACTGTCGATGTTAGAACCATTCCAGTGGCAATGCTTCACTTCAGGTTTACTGTATCCCTCTGACCTTCTTATTGACAATGAAACACAGAAATTGCATCGGAATTAAATAGAAATAGCACAATGCCGACTTAAGTACAAGAAGACTGACTCTTCCTACTGTCTATGCTTTGAACCATTCCTGTGACACTAGTTATAGATTCCGATGCTTCACCTCAGGTTTACCGTATCCCTTGGACCTACTTATTGACGATGAAACACAGAAATTCCATCGGAATTAAATAGAAAAGGCACAATGCCGACTTAAGTACAAGAAGACTGACTCTTCCTACTGTCTATGTTTTGAACCATTTCTGTGACACTAGTTATAGATTCCGATGCTTCACGTCAGGTTTACTGTATCCCTCTGACCTTCTTTTAGACGATCAAACACAGAAATTGCATCGGAATTAAATACAAAAGGCAGAAAGCCGACTTAAGTACAAGAAGACTGACTCTTCCTACTGTCTATGTTTGAACCATTCCTGTGACACTAGTTGTAGATTCCGATGCTTCACTTCAGATTTACTGTATCCCTTGGACCTTCTTATTGACGATGAAACACAGAAATTGCATCGGAATTAAATTCAAAATGCACAATGCCGACTTAAGTACAAGAAGACTGACTCTTCTTACTGACTGTTTTGAACCATTCCTGTGATACTAGTTATAGATTCCGATGCTTCACTTCAGGTTTACTGTATCCCTCTGACCTTCTTATTGACGATGAAAGACAGAAATTGCATCGGAATTAAAAACAAAAGGCACAATGCCGACTTAATTACAAGAAGACTGACTTTTCTTACTGTCTATGTTATGAACCATTCCTGTGACACTAGTTATAGAATCCGATGCTTCACTTCAGGTTTACTGTATCCCTTGGACCTTCTTATTGACGATGAAACACAGAAATTGCATCGGAATTAAATACAAATGGCACAATGCCGACTTAAGTACAAGAAGACTGACCCTTCTTACTGTCTAGGTTAGAACCATTCCAGTGACACTAGTTATAGATTCCGATGCTTCACTTCATTTTCACTGTATCCCTTGGACCTACTTATTGACGATGAAACACATAAATTGCATCGGAATTAAATACAAATGGCACAATGCCGACTTAAGTACAAGAAGACTGACCCTTCTTTCTGTCTATGTTAGAACCATTCCAGTGACACTAGTTATAGATTCCCATGCTTCAGTTCAGGTTTACTGTATCCCTCTGACCTTCTTATTGACGATGGAACACAGAAATTGCATCGGAATTAAATAGAAAAAGCACAATGCCGACTTAAGTACAAAACGACTGACTCTTCCTACTGTCTATGTTTTGAACCATTCCTGTGACACTAGTTATAGTTTCCGATGCTTAAAACAGGTATACTGTATACCTTGGACCTACTTATTGACGATGAAACACAGAAATTGCATCTGAATTAAATAGAAAAGGCACAATGCCGACTTAAGTACAAGAAGACTGACTCTTCCTACTGTCTATGTGTTGAACCATTCCTGTGACACTAGTTATAGATTCCGATGCTTCACTTCAGGTTTACTGTATCCCTCTGACCTTCTTTTTGACGATGAAACACAGAAATTGCATCGGAATTCAATAGAAAAGGCACAATGCCGACTCAACTACAAGAAGGCTGACGCTTCCTACTGTCTATGGTTTGAACCGTTCCTGTGACACTAGTTATAGATTCCGATTATTCACTTCATGTTTACTCTATCCCACTGACCTTCTTTTTGACGATGAAACACAGAAATTGCATCGGAATTAAATAGAAAAGGCACAATGCCGACTTAAGTACAAGAAGACTGAATCTTCTTACTGTCTATGTTTTGAGCCATTCCTGTGACACTAGTTATGGATTCCGATGCTTCACTTCACGTTTACTGTATCCCTTGGACCTCCTTATTGACGATGAAACATAGATATTGCATCGGAATTAAATACAAAAGGCTCAATGCCGACTTAATTACAAGAAGACTGACTCTCCGTACTGACTGCTTTGAACCATTCCTGTTACACTAGTTATAGATTCCGATGCTTCACTTCATTTTTACTGTATCCCTTGAACCTTCTTATTGACGATGAAACACAGAAATTGCATCGGAAATAAATACAAAAGGCACAATGCCGACTTAAGTACAAGAAGACTGACTCTTCTTACTGACTGTTTTGAACCATTCCTGTGATACTAGTTATAGATTCCGATGCTTCACTTCAGGTTTACTGTATCCCTCTGACCTTCTTATTGACGATGAAACACAGAAATAGCATCGGAAATAAATAGAAATAGCACAATGCCGACTTAAGTACATGAAGACTGACTCTTCCTACTGTCTATGTTTTGAACCATTCCTGTGACACTAGTTATGGATTCCGATGCTTCACCTCAGGCTTACCTTATCCCTTGGACCTACTTATTGACGATGAAACACAGAAATTGCATCGGAATTAAATAGAAAAGGCACAATGCCGACTTAAGTACAAGAAGACTGACTCTTCCTACTGTCTATGTTTTGAACCATTTCTGTGACACTAGTTATAGATTCCGATGCTTCACGTCAGGTTTACTGTATCCCTCTGACCTTCTTTTTGGCGATGAAACACAGAAATTGCAACGGAATTAAATAGAAAAGGCACAATGCCGACTTAAGTACAAGAAGACTGACTCTTCCTAATGTCTATGTTTTGAACCATTCCTGTGACACTAGTTATAGATTCCGATGCTTCACTTCAGGTTTACTGTATCCCTCTGACCTTCGTTTTGACGATGAAACACAGAAATTGCATCGGAATTAAATACAAAAGGCAGAAAGCCGACTTAAGTACAAGAAGACTGACTCTTCCTACTGTCTATGTTTTGAACCATTCCTGTGACACTAGTTAAAGATTCCGATGCTTCACTTCAGGTTTACTGTATCCCTTGGACCTTCTTATTGACGATGAAACACAGAAATTGCATCGGAATTAAATTCAAAATGCACAATGCCGACTTAAGTACAAGAAGATTGACTCTTCTTACTGACTGTTTTGAACCATTCCTGTGATACTAGTTATAGATTCCGATGCTTCACTTCAGGTTTACTGTATCCCTCTGACCTTCTTATTGACGATGAAACACAGAAATTGCATCGGAATTAAATACAAAGGCACAATGCCAACATAAGTACAAGAAGACTGACTCTTCTTACTGATTATGTTTTGAACCATTCCTGTGACACTAGTTATAGATTCCGATGCTTCACTTCAGGTTTACTGTATCCCTCTGACCCTCTTTTGACGATGAAACACAGAATTTGCATCGGAATTAAACAGAAAAGTCACAATGCCGACTGAAGTACAAGAAGACTGACTCTTCCTACTGTCTATGTTTTGAACCATTCCTGTGACACTAGTTATAGATTCCGATGCTTCACTTCAGGTTTACTGTATCCCTCTGACCTTCTTTTTGACGATGAAACACAGAAATTACATCGAAAAAAAATACAAAAGGCACAATGCCGACTTAAGTACAAGAAGACTTACTCTTCTTTCTGTCTATGTTTTGAACCATTCCTGTGACACTAGTTATACATTCCGATGCTTCACTTCAGGTTTACTGTATCCCTTGGACCATCTTATTGACGATGAAACACAGAAATTGCATCGGAATTAAATACAAAATGCACAATGCCGACTTAAGTACAAGAAGACTGACTCTTCTTACTGACGGTTTTGAACCATTCCTGTGACACTAGTTATAGATTCCGATGCTACACTTCAGGTTTGCTGTATCCCTCTGACCTTCATATTGACGTTGAAACACAGAAATTGCATCGGAGTTAAATACAAAAGGCACAATGCTAACATAAGTACAAGAAGACTGACTCTTCTTACTGACTATGTTTTGAACCATTCCTGTGACACTAGTTATAGATTGCGATGCTTCACTTCGGGTTTACTGTATCCCTTGGACCTTCGTATTGACGATGAAACACAGAAATTGCATCGGAATTAAATACAAAAGGCACAATTCCGACCTAAGTACAAGAAGACTGACTCATCTTCCTGTCTATGTGTTGAACCATTCATGTGACACTAGTTATAGATTCCGATGCTTCACTTCATTTTTACTGTATCCCTCTGACCTTCTTATTGACGATGAAACACAGATATTCCATCGGAATTAAATACAACAGTCACAATGCCGACTTAAGTTCAAGAAGACTGACTCTTCTTTCTGACTATGTTATGAACATTTCCTGTGAGACCAGTTTTAGACTCCGATGCTTCACTATATATTTATTGTATCACTTGGACCTTCCTATTGACGATGAAACACAGAAATTGCATCGGAATTAAATACAAAAGGCAAAATGCCGACATAGGTACAAGAAGATTGACTATTCTTACTGTCTATGTTTTGAACAATATCTGTGACACTAGTTATAAATTCCGATGCTTAAAACAGGTATACTGTATACCTTGGACCTACTTATTGACGATGAAACACAGAAATTGCATCTGAATTAAATAGAAAAGGCACAATGCCGACTTAAGTACAAGAAGACTGACTCTTCCTACTGTCTATGTGTTGAACCATTCCTGTGACACTAGTTATAGATTCCGATGCTTCACTTCAGGTTTACTGAATCCCTCTGACCTTCTTTTTGACGATGAAACACAGAAATTGCATCGGAATTAAATAGAAAAGGCACAATGCCGACTCAAATACAAGAAGGCTGACGCTTCCTAATGTCTATGGTTTGAACCGTTCCTGTGACACTAGTTATAGATTCCGATTATTCACTTCAGGTTTACTCTATCCCTCTGACCTTCTTTTTGACGATGAAACACAGATATTGCATCGGAATTAAGTAGAAAAGGCACAATGCCGACTTAAGTACAATAAGACTGACTCTTCCTACTGTCTATGTTTTGAACCATTCCTGTGACACTAGTTATAGATTCCGATGCTTCACTTCAGGTTTACTGTATCCCTCTGACCTTCTTTTTGACCATGAAACACAGAAATTGCATCGGAATTAAATAGAAAAGGCACAATGCCGACTCAAGTGCAAGAAGGCTGACTCTTCCTACTGTCTATGGTTTGAACCGTTCCTGTGACACTAGTTATAGATTCCGATTATTCACTTCAGGTTTACCCTATCCCACTGACCTTCTTCTTGACGATGAAACACAGAAATTGCATCGGAATTAAGTAGAAAAGGCACAATGCCGACTTAAGTACAAGAAGACTGACTCTTCTTACTGTCTATGTTTTGAGCCATTCCTGTGACACTAGTTATGGATTCCGATGCTACACTTCACGTTTACTGTATCCCTTGGACCTTCTTTTTGACGATGAAACACAGATATTGCATCGGAATTAAATACTAGAGGCTCAATGCCGACTTAATTACAAGAAGACTGACTCTCCGTACTGACTGTTTTGAGCCATTCCTGTTACACTAGTTATAGATTCCGATGCTTCACTTCATTTTTACTGTATCCCTTGGACCTTCTTATTGACGATGAAACACAGAAATTGCATCGGAAATAAATACAGAAGGCACAATGACGACTTAAGTACAAGAAGACTGACCCTTCTTACTGTCGATGTTAGAACCATTCCAGTGACAATGCTTCACTTCAGGTTTACTGTATCCCTCTGACCTTCTTATTGACAATGAAACACAGAAATTGCATCGGAATTAAATAGAAATAGCACAATGCCGACTTAAGTACAAGAAGACTGACTCTTCCTACTGTCTATGTTTTGAACCATTCCTGTGACACTAGTTATAGATTCCGATGCTTCACCTCAGGTATACCGTATCCCTTGGACCTACTTATTGACGATGAAACACGGAAATTGCATCGGAATTAAATAGAAAAGGCACAATGCCGACTTAAGTACAAGAAGACTGACTCTTCCTACTGTCTATGTTTTGAACCATTTCTGTGACACTAGTTATAGATTCCGATGCTTCACGTCAGGTTTACTGTATCCCTCTGACATTCTTTTTGACGATGAAACACAGAAATTGCATCGGAATTAAATACAAAAGGCAGAATGCCGACTTAAGTACAAGAAGACTGACTCTTCCTACTGTCTATGTTTTGAACCATTCCTGTGACACTAGTTATAGATTCCGATGCTTCACTTCAGGTTTACTGTATCCCTTGGACCTTCTTATTGACGATGAAACACAGAAATTGCATCGGAATTAAATTCAAAATGCACAATGCCGACTTAAGTACAAGAAGACTGACTCTTCTTACTGACTGTTTTGAACCATTCCTGTGATACTAGTTATAGATTCCGATGCTTCACTTCAGGTTTACTGTATCCCTCTGACCTTCTTATTGACGATGAAACACAGAAATTGCATCGGAATTAAAAACAAAAGGCACAATGCCGACTTAATTACAAGAAGACTGACTTTTCTTACTGTCTCTGTTTTGAACCATTCCTGTGACACTAGTTATAGAATCCGATGCTTCACTTCAGGTTTACTGTATCCCTTGTACCTTCTTATTGACGATGAAACACAGAAATTGCATCGGAATTAAATAGAATAGGCACAATGCCGACTCAAGTGCAAGAAGGCTGACTCTTCCTACTGTCTATGGTTTGAACCGTTCCTGTGACACTAGTTATAGATTCCGATTATTCACTTCAGGTTTACTCTATCCCACTGACCTTCTTTTTGACGATGAATCACAGAAATTGCATCGGAATTAAATAGAAAAGGCACAATGCCGACTTAAGTACAAGAAGACTAACTCTTCTTACTGTCTATGTTTTGAGCCATTCCTGTGACACTAGTTATGGATTCCGATGCTACACTTCACGTTTACTGTATCCCTTGGACCTTCTTTTTGACGATGAAACACAGATATTGCATCGGAATTAAATACAAAAGGCTCAATGCCGACTTAATTACAAGAAGACTGACTCTCCGTACTGACTGTTTTGAACCATTCCTGTTGCACTAGTTATAGATTCCGATGCTTCACTTCATTTTTACTGTATCCCTTGGACCTTCTTATTGACGATGAAACACAGAAATTGCATCGGAAATAAATACAGAAGGCACAATGCCGACTTAAGTACAAGAAGACTGACCCTTCTTACTGTCGATGTTAGAACCATTCCAGTGGCAATGCTTCACTTCAGGTTTACTGTATCCCTCTGACCTTCTTATTGACAATGAAACACAGAAATTGCATCGGAATTAAATAGAAATAGCACAATGCCGACTTAAGTACAAGAAGACTGACTCTTCCTACTGTCTATGCTTTGAACCATTCCTGTGACACTAGTTATAGATTCCGATGCTTCACCTCAGGTTTACCGTATCCCTTGGACCTACTTATTGACGATGAAACACAGAAATTGCATCGGAATTAAATAGAAAAGGCACAATGCCGACTTAAGTACAAGAAGACTGACTCTTCCTACTGTCTATGTTTTGAACCATTTCTGTGACACTAGTTATAGATTCCAATGCTTCACGTCAGGTTTACTGTATCCCTCTGACCTTCTTTTAGACGATGAAACACAGAAATTGCATCGGAATTAAATACAAAAGGCAGAAAGCCGACTTAAGTACAAGAAGACTGACTCTTCCTACTGTCTATGTTTTGAACCATTCCTGTGACACTAGTTGTAGATTCCGATGCTTCACTTCAGATTTACTGTATCCCTTGGACCTTCTTATTGACGATGAAACACAGAAATTGCATCGGAATTAAATTCAAAATGCACAATGCCGACTTAAGTACAAGAAGACTGACTCTTCTTACTGACTGTTTTGAACCATTCCTGTGATACTAGTTATAGATTCCGATGCTTCACTTCAGGTTTACTGTATCCCTCTGACCTTCTTATTGACGATGAAAGACAGAAATTGCATCGGAATTAAAAACAAAAGGCACAATGCCGACTTAATTACAAGAAGACTGACTTTTCTTACTGTCTATGTTATGAACCATTCCTGTGACACTAGTTATAGAATCCGATGCTTCACTTCAGGTTTACTGTATCCCTTGGACCTTCTTATTGACGATGAAACACAGAAATTGCATCGGAATTAAATACAAATGGCACAATGCCGACTTAAGTACAAGAAGACTGACCCTTCTTACTGTCTAGGTTAGAACCATTCCAGTGACACTAGTTATAGATTCCGATGCTTCACTTCTGGTTTACTGTATCCTTCTGACCTTCTTATAGACGATGAAACACAGAAATTGCATCGGAATTAAATAGAATAAGCACAATGCCGACTTAAGTACAAGAAGACTGGTTCTTCATACTGTCTATGTTTTGAACCATTCCTGTGACACTAGTTATAGATTCCGATGCTTCACTTCATTTTCACTGTATCCCTTGGACCTACTTATTGACGATGAAACACATAAATTGCATCGGAATTAAATACAAATGGCACAATGCCGACTTAAGTACAAGAAGACTGACCCTTCTTTCTGTCTATGTTAGAACCATTCCAGTGACACTAGTTATAGATTCCCATGCTTCAGTTCAGGTTTACTGTATCCCTCTGACCTTCTTATTGACGATGGAACACAGAAATTGCATCGGAATTAAATAGAAAAAGCACAATGCCGACTTAAGTACAAAACGACTGACTCTTCCTACTGTCTATGTTTTGAACCATTCCTGTGACACTAGTTATAGTTTCCGATGCTTAAAACAGGTATACTGTATACCTTGGACCTACTTATTGACGATGAAACACAGAAATTGCATCTGAATTAAATAGAAAAGGCACAATGCCGACTTAAGTACAAGAAGACTGACTCTTCCTACTGTCTATGTGTTGAACCATTCCTGTGACACTAGTTATAGATTCCGATGCTTCACTTCAGGTTTACTGTATCCCTCTGACCTTCTTTTTGACGATGAAACACAGAAATTGCATCGGAATTCAATAGAAAAGGCACAATGCCGACTCAACTACAAGAAGGCTGACGCTTCCTACTGTCTATGGTTTGAACCGTTCCTGTGACACTAGTTATAGATTCCGATTATTCACTTCTTGTTTACTCTATCCCACTGACCTTCTTTTTGACGATGAAACACAGAAATTGCATCGGAATTAAATAGAAAAGGCACAATGCCGACTTAAGTACAAGAAGACTGAATCTTCTTACTGTCTATGTTTTGAGCCATTCCTGTGACACTAGTTATGGATTCCGATGCTTCACTTCACGTTTACTGTATCCCTTGGACCTTCTTATTGACGATGAAACATAGATATTGCATCGGAATTAAATACAAAAGGCTCAATGCCGACTTAATTACAAGAAGACTGACTCTCCGTACTGACTGCTTTGAACCATTCCTGTTACACTAGTTATAGATTCCGATGCTTCACTTCATTTTTACTGTATCCCTTGGACCTTCTTATTGACGATGAAACACAGAAATTGCATCGGAAATAAATACAAAAGGCACAATGCCGACTTAAGTACAAGAAGACTGACTCTTCTTACTGACTGTTTTGAACCATTCCTGTGATACTAGTTATAGATTCCGATGCTTCACTTCAGGTTTACTGTATCCCTCTGACCTTCTTATTGACGATGAAACACAGAAATAGCATCGGAAATAAATAGAAATAGCACAATGCCGACTTAAGTACATGAAGACTGACTCTTCCTACTGTCTATGTTTTGAACCATTCCTGTGACACTAGTTATGGATTCCGATGCTTCACCTCAGGCTTACCTTATCCCTTGGACCTACTTATTGACGATGAAACACAGAAATTGCATCGGAATTAAATAGAAAAGGCACAATGCCGACTTAAGTACAAGAAGACTGACTCTTCCTACTGTCTATGTTTTGAACCATTTCTGTGACACTAGTTATAGATTCCGATGCTTCACGTCAGGTTTACTGTATCCCTCTGACCTTCTTTTTGGCGATGAAACACAGAAATTGCAACGGAATTAAATAGAAAAGGCACAATGCCGACTTAAGTACAAGAAGACTGACTCTTCCTAATGTCTATGTTTTGAACCATTCCTGTGACACTAGTTATAGATTCCGATGCTTCACTTCAGGTTTACTGTATCCCTCTGACCTTCGTTTTGACGATGAAACACAGAAATTGCATCGGAATTAAATACAAAAGGCAGAAAGCCGACTTAAGTACAAGAAGACTGACTCTTCCTACTGTCTATGTTTTGAACCATTCCTGTGACACTAGTTAAAGATTCCGATGCTTCACTTCAGGTTTACTGTATCCCTTGGACCTTCTTATTGACGATGAAACACAGAAATTGCATCGGAATTAAATTCAAAATGCACAATGCCGACTTAAGTACAAGAAGACTGACTCTTCTTACTGACTGTTTTGAACCATTCCTGTGATACTAGTTATAGATTCCGATGCTTCACTTCAGGTTTACTGTATCCCTCTGACCTTCTTATTGACGATGAAGCACAGAAATTGCATCGGAATTAAATACAAAGGCACAATGCCAACATAAGTACAAGAAGACTGACTCTTCTTACTGATTATGTTTTGAACCATTCCTGTGACACTAGTTATAGATTCCGATGCTTCACTTCAGGTTTACTGTATCCCTCTGACCCTCTTTTGACGATGAAACACAGAATTTGCATCGGAATTAAACAGAAAAGTCACAATGCCGACTGAAGTACAAGAAGACTGACTCTTCCTACTGTCTATGTTTTGAACCATTCCTGTGACACTAGTTATAGATTCCGATGCTTCACTTCAGGTTTACTGTATCCCTCTGACCTTCTTTTTGACGATGAAACACAGAAATTACATCGAAAAAAAATACAAAAGGCACAATGCCGACTTAAGTACAAGAAGACTTACTCTTCTTTCTGTCTATGTTTTGAACCATTCCTGTGACACTAGTTATACATTCCGATGCTTCACTTCAGGTTTACTGTATCCCTTGGACCATCTTATTGACGATGAAACACAGAAATTGCATCGGAATTAAATACAAAATGCACAATGCCGACTTAAGTACAAGAAGACTGACTCTTCTTACTGACGGTTTTGAACCATTCCTGTGACACTAGTTATAGATTCCGATGCTACACTTCAGGTTTGCTGTATCCCTCTGACCTTCATATTGACGTTGAAACACAGAAAT
The DNA here is from genome assembly GCF_021461395.2 of Schistocerca americana. NCBI lineage: Eukaryota > Metazoa > Arthropoda > Insecta > Orthoptera > Acrididae > Schistocerca > Schistocerca americana. The sequence continues at coordinate 5,970,143 of NW_025725928.1, read as the reverse complement.
TGCATCGGAGTTAAATACAAAAGGCACAATGCTAACATAAGTACAAGAAGACTGACTCTTCTTACTGACTATGTTTTGAACCATTCCTGTGACACTAGTTATAGATTGCGATGCTTCACTTCAGGTTTACTGTATCCCTTGGACCTTCGTATTGACGATGAAACACAGAAATTGCATCGGAATTAAATACAAAAGGCACAATTCCGACCTAAGTACAAGAAGACTGACACTTCTTACTGACTATGTTTTGAACCATTCCTGTGACACCAGTTATAGTTTCCGATGCTTCACTTCAGGTTTACTCTATCCCTAGGACCTTCTTATTGACGATGAAACACAGAAATTGCATCGGAACTAAATACAAAAGGCACAATGCCGACTTAAGTACAAGAAGACTGACTCTTCCTACTGTCTATGTTTTGAACGATTCCTGTGACATTGGTTATGGATTCCGATGCTTCACTTCAGGTTCACTGTATGCTTTGGACATTCTTATTGGCGACGAAACACGGAAATTGCATCGGAATTAAATAGAAAAGGCACAATGCCGACTTAAGTAAAAGAAGACTGACTTTTCCTACTGTCTATGTTTTGAACCATTCCTGTGACACTAGTTATAGATTCCACTGCTTCACCTCAGGTTCACTGTATTCCTCTGACCTTCTTATTGACGACGAGACACAGAAATTGCATCGGAATTAAATACAAAAGCCACAATGCCGACTTAAGTACAAGAAGTCCGACCCTTCTTACTGTCTAAGTTAGAACCAATTCAGTGACACTAGTTATAGATTCCGAAGCTTCACTTCAGGTTTACTGTATCCCGCAGACCTTCTTATGGACGATGAAACACAGAAATTGCATCGGAATTAAATAGAAAAAGCACAATGCCGACTGAAGTACAAGAAGACTGGTTCTTCCTACTGTCTATGTTTTGAACCATTCCTGTGACACTAGTTATAGATTCCGATGCTTCACCTCCGGTTTATTGTATCCCTTGGACGTACTTATTGACGATGAAACACAGAAATTGCATCGGAATTAAATAGAAAAGGGACAATGCCGACTTAAGTACAAGAAGACTGACTCTTCCTACTGTCTATGTTTTGAACCAATCCTGTGACACTAGTTATAGATTCCGATGCTTCACTTTAGGTTTACTGTATCCCTCTGACCTACTTTTTTACGATGAAACACAGAATTTGCATCGGAATTAAGTAGAAAAGGCACAATGCAGCTCTAAGTACAAGAAGACTGACTCTTCTTACTGTCTATGATTTGAACCATTCCTGTGACACTAGTTATGAATTCCGCTGCTTCACTTCACGTTTACTGTATCCCTTGGACCTTCTTATTGACGATGAAACACAGAAATTGCATCGGAATTAAATACAATAGGCACAATGCCGACGTAAGTACTATAAGACTGACTCTTCTTACTGACTATGTTTTGAACTATTCCTGTGGCACTAGTTAGAGATTCCGATGCTTCACTTCAGGTTTGCTATATCCCTCTGACCTTATTATTGACAATGAAACACAGAAATTCCATCGGAATTAAATTGAAAAAGGCACAATGCCGACTTAAGTACAAGAAGACTGACTCTTCTTACTGTCTATGTTTTGCACCATTCCTGTGACACTAGTTATAGATTCCGATGCTTCACTTCAGGTTTACTGTATCCCTCTGACCTTCTTATTGACGGTGAAACACAGAAATTGCATCGGAATTAAATACAAAAGCCACAAAGCCGACTTAAGTACAAGAAGACTGACTCTTCTTACTGACTATGTTTTGAACCATTCCTGTGACACTAGTTATAGATTCCGATGCTTCACTTCAGGTTTACTGTATCCCCCAACCTTCTTATTGAAGATGAAACACAGATAGTGCATCGGAGTTAAATACAAGAGGCACAATGCCGACTTAAGTACAAGACGACTGACTCTTCCTACTGTCTATGTTTTGAACCACTCCTATGACACTAGTTATAGATTCCGATGCTTCACTTCAGGTTTACTGTATCCATCTGACCTTCTTATTGACGGTGAAACACAGATATTGCATCGGAATTAAATAGAAAAGCACAATGCCGACTTCAGTACAAGAAGACTGACCCTTCTTACTGTCTATGATTTGAACCATTCCTGTGATACTAGTTATAGATTCCGATGCTTCACTTCAGGTTTACTGTATCCCTCTGACCTTCTTTTTGACGATGCAACACAGAAATTTCATCGGAATTAAATAGAAAAGGCACAATGACGACTTAAGTACAAGAAAACTGACTCATCCTACTGTCTATGATTTGAACCATTCCTGTGACACTAGTTATAGATTCCGATGCTTCACTTCGGGTTTACTGTATCCCTCTGACCTTCTTATTGACGGTGAAGCACAGAAATTGCATCGGAATTAAATACAAATGGCACAATGCCGACTTAATTACAAGAAGACTGACTCTGCTTACTGTCTATGTTTTGAACCATTCCTGTGACACTAGATATAGATTCCGATGCTTCACTTCAGTTTTACTGTATCCCTTGGACCTTCTTGTTGACGATGCAACACAGAAATTGCCTCGGAATAAAATAGAAAACGCACAATCCCGACTTAAGTACAAGATGACTGACTCTTCTTACTGTCTATGTTTTGAACCATTCCTGTGACCGTAGTTACAGGTTCCGATGCTTCACTTCAGGTTTATTGTATCCCTCTGACCTTCTTATTGACGATGAAACACAGAAATTGCATCGGAATTAAATAGAAAAGGCACAATGCCGACTTAAGTACAAGAAGACTGACTCTTCCTACTGTCTATGTTTTGAACCATTCCTGTGACACTAGTTATAGATTCCGATGCTTCACTTCAGGTTTACTGTATCCCTCTGACCCTCTTATTGACGATGAAACACAGAAAGTGCATCGGAATTAAATAGAAAAGGCACAAAGCAGACATAAGTACAAGAGGACTGACTCTCCCTACTGTCTATGTTTTGAACCATTCCTGTGGCACTAGTTATAGATTCCGATGCCTCACTTCAGGTTCACTGTATCCCTTAGTCCTTCTTATTGACGATTAAACACAGATATTGCATCGTAATTAAATACAAAAGGCACAATGCCGACGTAAGTACTAGAAGACTGACTCTTCTTTCTGTCTATGATTTGAACCATTCCTGTGACACTTGTTATAGATTCCGATGCTTCACTTCAGGTTTACTGCATCCATCTGACCTTCTTATTGACGGTGAAACACAGAAATTGCATCGGAATTAAATAGAAAAGGCACAATGCCGACTTCAGTACAAGATGACTGACCCTTCTTACTGTCTATGATTTGAACCATTCCTGTGACACTAGTTATACATTCCGATACTTCACTTCAGGTTTACTGTATCCCTTGGACCTTCTTATTGACGATGAAACACAGAAATCGCATCGGAATTAAACAGAAAAGGCACAATGCCGACTTAAGTACAACATCACTGACTCTTCATACTGACAATGTTTTGAACCATTGCTGCGACGCTAGTTACAGATTCCGATGCTTCACTTCAGGTTTACTGTATCCCTTGGACCTTCTTATTGACGATGAAACACAGATATTGCATCGGAATTAAATAGATAATGCACAATGCCGATTTAAGTACAAGAAGACTGACTCTTCTTACTGACGATGTTTTGAACCATTCCTGTGACACTAGTTAGAGCTTCCGATGCTTCACTTCAGGTTTACTGTATCCCTCTGACCTTCCTATTGACGATGAAATACAGTAATTGCATCGGAATTAAATTGAAAAGGGCATAATGCCGACTTAAGTACAAGAAGTCCGACTCTTCTTACTGTCTATGTTTTGAACCATTCCTGTGACACTAGTTATAGATTCCGATGCTTCACTTCAGGTTTACTGCATCCCTTGGACCTTCTTATTGACGATGAAACACAGAAATTGCCTTGGAATTAAATACAAAAGGCACAATGCCGACTTAACTACAAGAATACTGACTCTTCTTACTGACTATTTTTTGAACCATTCCTGTGACACTAGTTGTAGATTCCGATGCTTCACTTCAGGTATACTGTATCCCTCTGACCTTCTTATTGACGATGAAACACAGAAATTGCATCGGAATTAAATACAAAATGCACAATGCCGACTTAAGTACATGTAGACTAACTCTTCCTACTGTCTATGTTTTGAAACATTCCTATGACACTAGTTATAGATTCCGACGATTCATTTCAGGTTTACTGTATCCCTTGGACCATCTTATTGACGATGAAACACAGAAATTGCATCGGAATTAAATACAAAAGGCACAATGCTGACTTAAGTACAAGAAGACTGACTCTTCCTACTGTCTATGTTATGAACGATTCCTGTGACATTGGTTATGGATTCCGATGCTTCACTTCAGGTTCACTGTATGCTTTGGAAATTCTTATTGGCGACGAAACACGGAAATTGCATCGGAATTAAATAGAAAAGACACAATGCCGACTTAAGTAAAAGAAGACTGACTCTTCCTACTGTCTATGTTTTGAACCATTCCTGTGACACTAGTTATAGATTCCACTGCTTCACCTCAGGTTCACTGTATTCCTCTGACCTTCTTATTGACGATGAGACACAGAAATTGCATCGGAATTAAATACAAAAGCCACAATGCCGACTTAAGTACAAGAAGTCCGACCCTTCTTACTGTCTAAGTTAGAACCAATTCAGTGACACTAGTTATAGATTCCGATGCTTCACTTCAGGTTTACTGTATCCCGCAGACGTTCTTATGGACGATGAAACACAGAAATTGCATCGGAATTAAATAGAAAAAGCACAATGCCGACTGAAGTACAAGAAGACTGGTTCTTCCTACTGTCTATGTTTTGAACCATTCCTGTGACACTAGTTATAGATTCCGATGCTTCACCTCCGGTTTATTGTATCCCTTGGACGTACTTATTGACGATGAAACACAGAAATTGCATCGGAATTAAATAGAAAAGGGACAATGCCGACTTAAGAACAAGAAGACTGACTCTTCCTACTGTCTATGTTTTGAACCAATCCTGTGACACTAGTTATAGATTCCGATGCTTCACTTTAGGTTTACTGTATCCCTCTGACCTACTTTTTTACGATGAAACACAGAATTTGCATCGGAATTAAGTAGAAAAGGCACAATGCAGCTCTAAGTACAAGAAGACTGACTCTTCTTACTGTCTATGATTTGAACCATTCCTGTGACACTAGTTATGAATTCCGCTGCTTCACTTCACGTTTACTGTATCCCTTGGACCTTCTTATTGACGATGAAACACAGAAATTGCATCGGAATTAAATACAATAGGCACAATGCCGACGTAAGTACTATAAGACTGACTCTTCTTACTGACTATGTTTTGAACTATTCCTGTGGCACTAGTTAGAGATTCCGATGCTTCACTTCAGGTTTGCTATATCCCTCTGACCTTATTATTGACAATGAAACACAGAAATTCCATCGGAATTAAATTGAAAAATGCACAATGCCGACTTAAGTACAAGAAGACTGACTCTTCTTACTGTCTATGTTTTGCACCATTCCTGTGACACTAGTTATAGATTCCGATGCTTCACTTCAGGTCTACTGTATCCCTCTGACCTTCTTATTGACGGTGAAACACAGAAATTGCATCGGAATTAAATACAAAAGCCACAAAGCCGACTTAAGTACAAGAAGACTGACTCTTCTTACTCACTATGTTTTGAACCATTCCTGTGACACTAGTTATAGATTCCGATGCTTCACTTCAGGTTTACTGTATCCCCCAACCTTCTTATTGAAGATGAAACACAGATAGTGCGTCGGAGTTAAATACAAGAGGCACAATGCCGACTTAAGTACAAGACGACTGACTCTTCCTACTGTCTATGTTTTGAACCACTCCTATGACACTAGTTATAGATTCCGATGCTTCACTTCAGGTTTACTGTATCCATCTGACCTTCTTATTGACGGTGAAACACAGAAATTGCATCGGAATTAAATTGAAAAGGCACAATGCCGACTTCAGTACAAGAAGACTGACCCTTCTTACTGTCTATGATTCGAACCATTCCTGTGACACTAGTTATAGACTCCGATGCTTCACTTCAGGTTTACTGTATCCCTCTGACCTTCTTTTTGACGATGCAACACAGAAATTGCATCGGAATTAAATAGAAAAGGCACAATGCCGACTTAAGTACAAGAAAACTGACTCATCCTACTGTCTATGATTTGAACCATTCCTGTGACACTAGTTATAGATTCCGATGCTTCACTTCAGGTTTACTGTATCCCTCTGACCTTCTTATTGACGGTGAAGCACAGAAATTGCATCGGAATTAAATACAAATGGCACAATGCCGACTTAATTACAAGAAGACTGACTCTGCTTACTGTCTATGTTTTGAACCATTCCTGTGACACTAGATATAGATTCCGATGCTTCACTTCAGTTTTACTGTATCCCTTGGACCTTCTTGTTGACGATGCAACACAGAAATTGCCTCGGAATAAAATAGAAAACGCTCAATGCCGACTTAAGTACAAGATGACTGACTCTTCTTACTGTCTATGTTTTGAACCATTCCTGTGACCGTAGTTACAGGTTCCGATGCTTCACTTCAGGTTTATTGTATCCCTCTGACCTACTTATTGACGATGAAACACAGAAATTGCATCGGAATTAAATAGGAAAGGCACAATGCCGACTGAAGTACAAGAAGACTGACTCTTCCTACTGTCTATGTTTTGAACCATTCCTGTGACACTAGTTATAGATTCCGATGCTTCACTTCAGGTTTACTGTATCCCTCTGACCCTCTTATTGACGATGAAACACAGAAAGTGCATCGGAATTAAATAGAAAAGGCACAAAGCAGACATAAGTACAAGAGGACTGACTCTCCCTACTGTCTATGTTTTGAACCATTCCTGTGGCACTAGTTATAGATTCCGATGCCTCACTTCAGGTTCACTGTATCCCTTTGTCCTTCTTATTGACGATTAAACACAGATATTGCATCGGAATTAAATACAAAAGGCACAATGCCGACGTAAGTACTAGAAGACTGACTCTTCTTTCTGTCTATGATTTGAACCATTCCTGTGACACTAGTTATAGATTCCGATGCTTCACTTCAGGTTTACTGTATCCATCTGACCTTCTTATTGACGGTGAAACACAGAAATTGCATCGGAATTAAATAGAAATGGCACAATGCCGACTTCAGTACAAGATGACTGACCCTTCTTACTGTCTATGATTTGAACCATTCCTGTGACACTAGTTATAGATTCCAATACTTCACTTCAGGTTTACTGTATCCCTTGGACCTTCTTATTGACGATGAAACACAGAAATCGCATCGGAATTAAACAGAAAAGGCACAATGCCGACTTAAGTACAAGAACACTGACTCTTCATACTGACAATGTTTTGAACCATTGCTGCGACGCTAGTTACAGATTCCGATGCTTCACTTCAGGTTTACTGTATCCCTTGGACCTTCTTATTGACGATGAAACACAGATATTGCATCGGAATTAAATAGATAATGCACAATGCCGATTTAAGTACAAGAAGACTGTCTCTTCTTACTGACGATGTTTTGAACCATTCCTGTGACACTAGTTAGAGCTTCCGATGCTTCACTTCAGGTTTACTGTATCCCTCTGACCTTCCTATTGACGATGAAATACAGTAATTGCATCGGAATTAAATTGAAAAGGGCATAATGCCGACTTAAGTACAAGAAGTCTGACTCTTCTTACTGTCTATGTTTTGAACCATTCCTGTGACACTAGTTATAGATTCCGATGCTTCACTTCAGGTTTACTGCATCCCTTGGACCTTCTTATTGACGATGAAACACAGAAATTGCCTTGGAATTAAATACAAAAGGCACAATGCCGACTTAACTACAAGAAGACTGACTCTTCTTACTGACTATTTTTTGAACCATTCCTGTGACACTAGTTGTAGATTCCGATGCTTCACTTCAGGTATACTGTATCCCTCTGACCTTCTTATTGACGATGAAACACAGAAATTGCATCGGAATTAAATACAAAACGCACAATGACGACTTAAGTACAAGAAAACTGACTATTCTTGCTGACTGTTTCGAACCATTCCTGTGACACTAGTTATAGATTCCGATGCTTCACTTCAGGTTTACTGTTTCCCTCTGACCTTCTTATTGACGGTGAAGCACAGAAACTGCATCGGATTTAAATACAAATGGCACAATGCCGACTTAAGTACAAGAAGACTGACTCTCCTTACTGTCTATGTTTTGAACCATTCCTGTGACACTAGATATAGATTCCGATGCATCACTTCAGTTTTACTGTATCCCTTGGACCTTCTTGTTGACGATGGAACACAGAAATTGCCTCGGAATAAAATAGGAAACGCACAATGCCGACTTAAGTACAAGATGACTGACTCTTCTTACTGTCTATGATTTGATCCATTCCTGTGACCGTAGTTACAGATTCCGATGCTTCACTGCAGGTTTATTGTATCCTTCTGACCTTCTGATTGACAATGAAACACAGAAATTGCATCGGAATTAAATAGAAAAGGCACAATGCCGACTTAAGTAGAAGAAGACTGACTCTTCCTACTGTCTATGCTTTGAACCATTCCTGTGACACTAGTTATAGATTCCGATGCTTCACTTCTGGTTTACTGTATCCCTTGGACGTACTTATTGACGATGAAACACAGAAATTGCATCGGAATTAAATAGAAAAGGCACAATGCCGACTTAAGTACAAGAAGACTGACTCTTCTTTCTGACTATGTTTTGAACCATTGCTGCGACGCTAGTTACAGATTCCGATGCTTCACTTCAGGTTTACTGTATCCCTTGGACCTTCTTATTGACGATGAAACACAGATATTGCATCGGAATTAAATAGATAATGCACAATGCCGATTTAAGTACAAGAAGACTGACTCTTCTTACTGACGATTTTTGAACCATTCCTGTGACACTAGTTAGGGCTTCCGATGCTTCACTTCAGGTTTACTGTATCCCTCTGACCTTCCTGTTGTCGATGAAACTCAGTAATTGCATCGGAATTAAATTGAAATGGGCATAATGCCGACTTGAGTACAAGAAGTCCGACTCTTCTTACTGTCTATGTTTTGAACCATTCCTGTGACACTAGTTATATATTTCGATGCTTCACTTCTGGTTTACTGTATCCCTTGGACCTTCTTATTGACGATGAAACACAGAAATTGCCTCGGAATTAAATACAAAAGACACAATGCCGAGTTAACTTCAAGAAGACTGACTCTTCTTACTGACTATTTTTTGAACCATTCCTGTGCCACTAGTTATCGATTCCGATGCTTCACTTCAGGTTTACTGTATCCCTTGGACCTTCTTATTGACGATAAAACACAGAAATAGCATCTGAATAAAATACAAAAGGCACAATGCAGATTTAAGTACAAGAAGACTGACTCTCCTTACTGACTATGCTTTGAACCATTCCTGTTACACTACTTATAGATTCCGATGCTTCACTTCAGGTTTACGGTATCCCTCTGACCTTCTTATTGACGATGAAACTCAGAAATTGCATCGGAATTAAATGCAAAAGGCACAATGCCGACTTAAGTACATGTAGACTGACTCTTCCTACTGTCTATGTTTTGAAACATTCCTGTGACCTTAGTTATAGATTCCGGTACTTCACTTCAGGTTTACTGTATCCCTTGGACCTTCTTATTGACGATGAAACACAGAAATTGCATCGGAATTAAACAGAAAAGGCACAATGCTGACTTAAGTACAAGAACACTGACTCTTCATACTGACAATGTTTTGAACCATTGCTGCAACGCTAGTTACAGATTCCGATGCTTCACTTCAGGTTTACTGTATCCCTTGGACCTTCTTATTGACGATGAAACACTGATATTGCATCGGAATTAAATAGATAATGCACAATGCCGATTTAAGTACAAGAAGACTGACTCTTCTTACTGACGATGTTTTGAACCATTCCTGTGACACTAGTTAGAGCTTCCGATGCTTCACTTCAGGTTTACAGTATCCCTCTGATCTTCCTATTGACGATGAAATACAGTAATTGCATCGGAATTAAATTGAAAAGGGCATAATGCCGACTTAAGTACAAGAAGTCCGACTCTTCTTACTGTCTATGTTTTGAACCATTCCTGTGACACTAGTTATAGATTCCGATGCTTCACTTCAGGTTTACTGTATCCCTTGGACCTTCTTATTGACGATGAAACACAGAAATTGCCTTGGAATTAAATACAAAAGGCACAATGCCGACTTAGCTACAAGAAGACTGACTCTTCTTACTGACTATTTTTTGAACCATTCCTGTGACACTAGTTGTAGATTCCGATGCTTCACTTCAGGTATACTGTATCCCTCTGACCTTCTTATTGACGATGAAACACAGAAATTGCATCGGAATTAAATACAAAATGCACAATGCCGACTTAAGTACATGTAGACTAACTCTTCCTACTGTCTATGTTTTGAAACATTCCTATGACACTAGTTATAGATTCCGAGGCTTCATATCAGGTTTACTGTATCCCTTGGACCTTCTTATTGACGATGAAACACAGAAATTGCATCGGAATTAAGTACAAAAGGCACAATGCTGACTTAAGTACAAGAAGACTGACCTTTCTTACTGTCTATGCTTTGAACCATTCCAGTGACACTAGTTATAGATTCCGATGCTACACTTCAGGTTTACTGTATCCCTGTGACCTTCTTATTGACTATGAAACACAGACATTGCTTCGGAGTTAAATACAAAACGCACAATGCCGACTTAAGTACAAGAAGACTGACTATTCTTACTGACTGTTTCGAACCATTCCTGTGACACTAGTTGTAGATTCCGATGCTTCACTTCATGTTTACTGTTTCCCTCTGACCTTCTTATTGACGGTGAAGCACAGAAACTGCATCGGATTTAAATACAAGTGGCACAATGCCGACTTAAGTACAAGAAGACTGACTCTCCTTACTGTCTATGTTTTGAACCATTCCTGTGACACTAGATATAGATTCCGATGCATCACTTCAGTTTTACTGTATCCCTTGGACCTTCTTGTTGACGATGGAACACAGAAATTGCCTCGGAATAAAATAGGAAACGCACAATGCCGACTTAAGTACAAGATGACTGACTCTTCTTACTGTCTATGATTTGAACCATTCCTGTGACCGTAGTTACAGATTCCGATGCTTCACTGCAGGTTTATTGTATCCTTCTGACCTTCTGATTGACAATGAAACACAGAAATTGCATCGGCATTAAATAGAAAAGGCACAATGCCGACTTAAGTACAAGAAGACTGACTCTTCCTACTGTCTATGCTTTGAACCATTCCTGTGACACTAGTTATAGATTCCGATGCTTCACTTCAGGTTTACTGTATCCCTTGGACGTACTTATTGACGATGAAACACAGAAATTGCATCGGAATTAAATAGAAAAGGCACAATGCCGACTTAAGTACAAGAAGACTGACTCTTCTTTCTGACTATGTTTTGAACCATTCCTGCGACGCTAGTTACAGATTCCCATGCTTCACTTCAGGCTTACTGGATCCCTTGGACCTTCTTATTGACGATGAAAGACAGATATTGCATCGGAATTAAATACAAAATGCACAATGCCGATTTATGTACAAGAAGACTGACTCTTCTTACTGACGATTTTTGAACCATTCCTGTGACACTAGTTAGGGCTTCCGATGCTTCACTTCAGGTTTACTGTATCCCTCTGACCTTCCTATTGACGATGAAACACAGTAATTGCATCGGAATTAAATTGAAAAGGGCATAATGCCGACGTAAGTACAAGAAGTCCGACTCTTCTTACTGTCTATGTTTTGAACCATTCCTGTGACACTAGTTATATATTTCGATGCTTCACTTCTGGTTTACTGTATCCCTTGGACCTTCTTATTGACGATGAAACACAGAAATTGCATCGGAATTAAACAGAAAAGGCACAATGCCGACTTAAGTACAAGAACACTGACTCTTCATACTGACAATGTTTTGAACCATTGCTGCAACGCTAGTTACAGATTCCGATGCTTCACTTCAGGTTTACTGTATCCCTTGGACCTTCTTATTGACGATGAAACACTGATATTGCATCGGAATTAAATAGATAATGCACAATGCCGATTTAAGTACAAGAAGACTGACTCTTCTTACTGACGATGTTTTGAACCATTCCTGTGACACTAGTTAGAGCTTCCGATGCCTCACTTCAGGTTTACAGTATCCCTCTGACCTTCCTATTGACGATGAAATACAGTAATTGCATCGGAATTAAATTGAAAAGGGCATAATGCCGACTTAAGTACAAGAAGTCCGACTCTTCTTACTGTCTATGTTTTGAACCATTACTGTGACACTAGTTATAGATTCCGATGCTTCACTTCAGGTTTACTGTATCCCTTGGACCTTCTTATTGACGATGAAACACAGAAATTGCCTTGGAATTAAATACAAAAGGCACAATGCCGACTTAACTACAAGAAGACTGACTCTTCTTACTGACTATTTTTTGAACCATTCCTGTGACACTAGTTGTAGATTCCGATGCTTCACTTCAGGTATACTGTATCCCTCTGACCTTCTTATTGACGATGAAACACAGAAATTGCATCGGAATTAAATACAAAATGCACAATGCTGACTTAAGTACATGTAGACGAACTCTTCCTACTGTCTATGTTTTGAAACATTCCTATGACACTAGTTATAGATTCCGACGCTTCATTTCAGGTTTACTGTATCCCTTGGACCTTCTTATTGACGATGAAACACAGAAATTGCATCGGAATTAAATACAAAAGGCACAATGCTGACTTAAGTACAAGAAGACTGACCTTTCTTACTGTCTATGCTTTGAACCATTCCAGTGACACTAGTTATAGATTCCGATGCTACACTTCAGGTTTACTGTATCCCTGTGACCTTCTTATTGACTATGAAACACAGAAATTGCTTCGGAGTTAAATACAAAACGCACAATGCCGACTTAAGTACAAGAAGACTGACTATTCTTACTGACTGCTTCGAACCATTCCTGTGACACTAGTTATAGATTCCGATGCTTCACTTCAGGTTTACTGTTTCCCTCTGACCTTCTTATTGACGGTGAAGCACAGAAACTGCATCGGATTTAAATACAAGTGGCACAATGCCGACTTAAGTACAAGAAGACTGACTCTCCTTACTGTCTATGTTTTGAACCATTCCTGTGACACTAGATATAGATTCCGATGCATCACTTCAGTTTTACTGTATCCCTTGGACCTTCTTGTTGACCATGGAACACAGAAATTGCCTCGGAATAAAATAGGAAACGCACAATGCCGACTTAAGTACAAGATGACTGACTCTTCTTACTGTCTATGATTTGAACCATTCCTGTGACCGTAGTTACAGATTCCGATGCTTCACTGCAGGTTTATTGTATCCTTCTGACCTTCTGATTGACAATGAAACACAGAAATTGCATCGGAATTAAATAGAAAAGGCACAATGCCGACTTAAGTACAAGAAGACTGACTCTTCCTACTGTCTATGCTTTGAACCATTCCTGTGACACTAGTTATAGATTCCGATGCTTGACTTCAGGTTTACTGTATCCCTTGGACGTACTTATTGACGATGAAACACAGAAATTGCATCGGAATTAAATAGAAAAGGCACAATGCCGACTTAAGTACAAGAAGACTGACTCTTCTTTCTGACTATGTTTTGAACCATTCCTGCGACGCTAGTTACAGATTCCCATGCTTCACTTCAGGCTTACTGGATCCCTTGGACCTTCTTATTGACGATGAAAGACAGATATTGCATCGGAATAAAATACAAAATGCACAATGCCGATTTATGTACAAGAAGACTGACTCTTCTTACTGACGATTTTTGAACCATTCCTGTGACACTAGTTAGGGCTTCACTTCAGGTTTACTGTATCCCTCTGACCTTCCTATTGACGATGAAACACAGTAATTGCATCGGAATTAAATTGAAAAGGGCATAATGCCGACTTAAGTACAAGAAGTCCGACTCTTCTTACTGTCTATGTTTTGAACCATTCCTGTGACACTAGTTATATATTTCGATGCTTCACTTCTGGTTTACTGTATCCCTTAGACCTTCTTATTGACGATGAAACACAGAAAGGGCATCGGAATTAAATAGAAAAGTCACAATGCCGACTTAAGTACAAGAAGACTGACTCTTCCTACTGTCTATGTTTTGAACCATTCCTGTGACACTATTTATAGATTCCGATTCTTCACTTCAGGTTTACTTTATCCCTCTGACCTTCTTATTGACGATGAAACACAGAGATTGCATCGCAATTAAATACAAAAGGCATAATTCCGACTTAAGTACAAGAAGACTAATCTTTCTTACTGTCTATGCTTTGAACCATTCCTGTGACACTAGTTATCGATTCCGATGCTTCACTTCAGGTTTACGGTATCCCTTGGACCTTCTTAATGACGATGAAACACAGAAATTGAATCGGAATTAAATACAAAAGGCACAATGTCGACTTAAGTACAAGAAGACTGATTCTTCTTACTGTCTATGTTTTGAACCATTCCTGTGACCGTAGTTACAGATTCCGATGCTTCACTTCAGGTTTACTGGATCCCTCTGACCTTCTTATTGACGATGCAACAAAGAAATTACATCGGAATTAAATAGAAAAGGCACAATGCCGCCTTAAGTACAAGAAAACTGACTCTTCCTACTGTCTATGTTTTGAACCATTCCTGTGACACTAGTTATAGATTCCGATGCTTCACTTCAGGTTTACTGTATCCCTTGGACGCTCGTATTGACGATGAAACACAAAAATTGCATCGGAATTAAATAGAAAAGGCACAATGCCGACTTAAGTACAAGAAGACTGACTCTTCTTACTGACAATGTTTTGAACCATTCCTGTGACGCAAGTTACAGATTTCGATGCTTCACTTAAGGTTTACTGTAACCCTTGGACCTTCTTATTGACGATGAAACACAGATATTGCATCGGAATTAAATACAAATAGCACAATGCCGACTTAAGTACAAGAAGACTGACTCTTCTTACTGACTATGTTTTGAACCATTCCTGTGACGATAGTTACAGATTCCGATGCTTCACTTCAGGTTTACTGTATCCCTTGGACCGTCTTATTGACGATGAAACACAGATATTGCATCGGCATTAAATACAAAAGGCACAATGCCGAAGTAAGTACAGGAAGACTGACTTTTCTTACTGACTCTGTTTTGAACCATTCCTGTGACACTAGTTAGAGATTCCGATGCTTCACTTCAGGGTTACTGTATCCCTCTGACCTTCTTATTGACGATGAAACACAGTAATTGCATCGGAATTTAACTGAGAATGGCACAATGCCGACTTAAGTACTAGAAGACTGACTCTTCTTACTGTATATGTTTTGAACCATTCCTGTGACACTAGTTATAGATTCCGATGCTTCACTTCAGGTTTAATGTATCCCTTGGATCCTCTTATTGACGCTGAAACACAGATATTGCATCGGAATTAAATACAAATAGCACAATGCCGACTTAAGTACAAGAAGACTGTCTCTTCTTACTCTCTATGATTTGAACCTTTCCTGTGACACTAGTTATAGTTTCCGATGCTTACTTCAGGTTTACTGTATCCCTCTGACCTTCTTATTGACGATGAAACACAGAAATTGCATCGGAATTAAATACAAAAGGCACAATGCCGACTTAAGTACATGTAGACTGACTCTTCATACTGTCTATATTTTGAAACATTCCTGTGACCTTAGTTATAGATTCCGATGCTTCATTTCAGGTTTACTGTATCCCTTGGACCTTCTTATTGACGATGAAACACAGAAAGGGCATCGGAATTAAATAGAAAAGGCACAATGCCGACTTAAGTACAAGAAGACTGACTCTTCCTACTGTCTATGTTTTGAACCATTCCTGTGACACTATTTATAGATTCCGATTCTTTACTTCAGGTTTACTTTATCCCTCTGACCTTCTTGTTGACGATGAAGCACAGAGATTGCATCGCAATTAAATACAAAAGGCACAATTCCGACTTAAGTACAAGAAGACTAACCTTTCTTACTGTCTATGCTTTGAACCATTCCTGTGACACTGGTTATCGATTCCGATGCTTCACTTCAGGTTTACGGTATCCCTTGGACCTTCTTAATGACGATGAAACACAGAAATTGCATCGGAATTAAATAGAAAAGGCACAATGCCGACTTAGGTACAAGAAGACTGATTCTTCTTACTGTCTATGTTTTGATCCATTCCTGTGACCGTAGTTACAGATTCCGATGCTTCACTTCAGGTTTACTGTATCCCTCTGACCTTCTTATTGACGATGCAACACAGAAATTACACCGGAATTAAATACAAAAGGCACAATGCCGCCTTAAGTACAAGTAGACTGACTCTTCTTACTGACTATGTTTGAACCATTCCTGTGACGATAGTTACAGATTTCAATGCTTCATTTCAGGTTTACTGTATCCCTTGGACCTTCTTGTTGACGATGCAACACAGAAATTACATCGGAATTAAATAGAAAAGGCACAATGCCGCCTTAAGTACAAGTAGACTGACTCTTCCTACTGTCTATGTTTGAACCATTCCTGTGACACTTCTTATAGATTCCGATGCTTTACTTCAGGTTTACTGTAATTCTCTGACCTTCTTATTGACGATGAAACACAGATATTGCATCGGAATTAAATACAAATATCACAATGCCGACTTCAGTACAAGAAGAGTGTCTCTTCTTACTCTCTATGATTTGAACCTTTCCTGTGACACTAGTTATAGATTTCGATGCTTCACTTCAGGTTTACTGTATCTCTCTGACCTTCTTGTTGACGATGAAACACAGATATTGCATCGGAATTAAATACAAAAGGCACAATGGCGACTTAAGTACAAGAAGACTGACTCTTCTTACTGACTATGTTTTGAACCATTCCTGTGACGATAGTTACAGATTCCGATGCTTCACTTCAGGTTTACTGTATCCCTTGGACCGTCTTATTGACGATGAAACACAGATATTGCATCGGCATTAAATACAAAAGGCACAATGCCGACGTAAGTACAGGAAGACTGACTTTTCTTACTGACTCTGTTTTGAACCATTCCTGTGACACTAGTTAGAGATTCCGATGCTTCACTTCAGGGTTACTGTATCCCTCTGACCTTCTTATTGACGATGAAACACAGTAATTGCAAAGGAATTTAATTGAGAAGGGCACAATGCCGACTTAAGTACTAGAAGACTGACTCTTCTTACTGTATATGTTTTGAACCATTCCTGTGACACTAGTTATAGATTCCGATGCTTCACTTCAGGTTTAATGTATCCCTTGGATCCTCTTATTGACGATGAAACACAGAAATTGCATCGGAATTAGATACAAAAGCCACAATGCCTACTTAAGTACAAGAAGACTGACTCTTCTTACTGACAATGTTTTGAACCATTCCTGTGACGCAAGTTACAGATTTCGATGCTTCACTTAAGGTTTACTGTAACCCTTGGACCTTCTTATTGACGATGAAACACAGATATTGCATCGGAATTAAATACAAATAGCACAATGCCGACTTAAGTACAAGAAGACTGACTCTTCTTACTGACTATGTTTTGAACCATTCCTGTGACGATAGTTACAGATTCCGATTCTTCACTTCAGGTTTACTGTATCCCTTGTACCGTCTTATTGACGATGAAACACAGATATTGCATCGGCATTAAATACAAAAGGCACAATGCCGAAGTAAGTACAGGAAGACTGACTTTTCTTACTGACTCTGTTTTGAACCATTCCTGTGACACTAGTTAGAGATTCCGATGCTTCACTTCAGGGTTACTGTATCCCTCTGACCTTCTTATTGACGATGAAACACAGTAATTGCATCGGAATTTAACTGAGAAGGGCACAATGCCGACTTAAGTACTAGAAGACTGACTCTTCTTACTGTATATGTTTTGAACCATTCCTGTGACACTAGTTATAGATTCCGATGCTTCACTTCAGGTTTAATGTATCCCTTGGATCCTCTTATTGACGCTGAAACACAGATATTGCATCGGAATTAAATACAAATAGCACAATGCCGACTTAAGTACAAGAAGACTGTCTCTTCTTACTCTCTATGATTTGAACCTTTCCTGTGACACTAGTTATAGTTTCCGATGCTTACTTCAGGTTTACTGTATCCCTCTGACCTTCTTATTGACGATGAAACACAGAAATTGCATCGGAATTAAATACAAAAGGCACAATGCCGACTTAAGTACATGTAGACTGACTCTTCATACTGTCTATATTTTGAAACATTCCTGTGACCTTAGTTATAGATTCCGATGCTTCATTTCAGGTTTACTGTATCCCTTGGACCTTCTTATTGACGATGAAACACAGAAAGGGCATCGGAATTAAATAGAAAAGGCACAATGCCGACTTAAGTACAAGAAGACTGACTCTTCCTACTGTCTATGTTTTGAACCATTCCTGTGACACTATTTATAGATTCCGATGCTTCACTTCAGGTTTACTGTATCCCTCTGACCTTCTTATTGACGATGCAACACAGAAATTACACCGGAATTAAATACAAAAGGCACAATGCCGCCTTAAGTACAAGTAGACTGACTCTTCTTACTGACTATGTTTGAACCATTCCTGTGACGATAGTTACAGATTTCAATGCTTCATTTCAGGTTTACTGTATCCCTTGGACCTTCTTATTGACGATGCAACACAGAAATTACATCGGAATTAAATAGAAAAGGCACAATGCCGCCTTAAGTACAAGTAGACTGACTTTTCCTACTGTCTATGTTTGAACCATTCCTGTGACACTACTTATAGATTCCGATGCTTTACTTCAGGTTTACTGTAATTCTCTGACCTTCTTATTGACGATGAAACACAGATATTGCATCGGAATTAAATACAAATAGCACAATGCCGACTTCAGTACAAGAAGACTGTCTCTTCTTACTCTCTATGATTTGAACCTTTCCTGTGACACTAGTTATAGATTTCGATGCTTCACTTCAGGTTTACTGTATCTCTCTGACCTTCTTGTTGACGATGAAACACAGATATTGCATCGGAATTAAATACAAAAGGCACAATGGCGACTTAAGTACAAGAAGACTGACTCTTCTTACTGACTATGTTTTGAACCATTCCTGTGACGATAGTTACAGATTCCGATGCTTCACTTCAGGTTTACTGTATCCCTTGGACCGTCTTATTGACGATGAAACACAGATATTGCATTGGCATTAAATACAAAAGGCACAATGCCGACGTAAGTACAGGAAGACTGACTTTTCTTACTGACTCTGTTTTGAACCATTCCTGTGACACTAGTTAGAGATTCCGATGCTTCACTTCAGGGTTACTGTATCCCTCTGACCTTCTTATTGACGATGAAACACAGTAATTGCAAAGGAATTTAATTGAGAAGGGCACAATGCCGACTTAAGTACTAGAAGACTGACTCTTCTTACTGTATATGTTTTGAACCATTCCTGTGACACTAGTTATAGATTCCGATGCTTCACTTCAGGTTTAATGTATCCCTTGGATCCTCTTATTGACGATGAAACACAGAAATTGCATCGGAATTAGATACAAAAGCCACAATGCCTACTTAAGTACAAGAAGACTGTCTCTTCTTACTGACTATGTTTTGAACCATTCCTGTGACACTAGTTATAGATTCCGATGCTTCACTTCAGGTTTACTGTATCCCTCTGATCTTCGTATTGACGATGAAACGCAGAAAGTGCATCGGAATTAAATAGAAAAGGCACAATACCAACTTAAGTACAAGAAGACTGACTCTTCCTACTGTCAATGTTTTGAACCATTCCTGTGACACTAGTTATAGATTCCGATGCCTCACTTCAGGTTTACTGTATCCCTTGGATCTTCTTATTGACGATGAAACACAGAAATTGTATCGGAATTAAATACAAATGCAACAATGCAGACTTAAGTACAAGAAGACTGACTCTTCTTACTGACTACCTTTGGAACCATTCCTGTGACACTAGTTATAGATTCCGATGCTTCACTTCATTTTTACTGTATCCCTTGGACCTTCTTTTTGACGATGAAACACAGATATAGCATCGGAATTAAATACAATAGGCACAATGCCGACGTAAGTACTATAAGATTGACTCTTCTTACTGACTATGTTTTGAACTATTCCTGTGGCACTAGTTAGAGATTCCGATGCTTCACTTCAGGTTTGCTATATCCCTCTGACCTTATTATTGACAATGAAACACAGAAATTGCATCGGAATTAAATTGAAAAAGGCACAATGCCGACTTAAGTACAAGAAGACTGACTCTTCTTACTGTCTATGTTTGCACCATTCCTGTGACACTAGTTATAGATTCCGATGCTTCACTTCAGGTTTACTGTATCCCTCTGACCTTCTTATTGACGGTGAAACACAGAAATTGCATCGGAATTAAATACAAAAGCCACAAAGCCGACTTAAGTACAAGAAGACTGACTCTTCTTACTGACTATGTTTTGAAACATTATTGTGACACTAGTTATAGATTCCGATGCTTCACTTCAGGTTTACTGTATCCCTCAACCTTCTTATATAAGATGAAACACAGATAGTGCATCGGAGTTAAATACAAAAGGCACAATGCCGACTTAAGTACAAGACGACTGACTCTTCCTACTGTCTATGTTTTGAACCACTCCTAGAACTCTAGTTATAGTTTTCGATGCTTCACTTCTGGATTACTGTATCCCTCTGACCTTCTTTTTGACGATCCAACACAGAAATTGCATCGGATTTAAATACAAGTGGCACAATGCCGACTTAAGTACTAGAAGACTGACTCTCCTTACTGTCTATGTTTTGAACCATTCCTGTGACACTAGATATAGATTCCGATGCTTCACTTCAGTTTTACTGTATCCCTTGGACCTTCTTGTTGACGATGCAACACAGAAATTGCCTCGGAATTAAATAGAAAACGCACAGTGCCGACTTAAGTACAAGATGACTGACTCTTCTAACTGTCTATGTTTTGAACCATTCCTGTGACCGTAGTTACAGGTTCCGATGCTTCACTTCAGGTTTATTGTATCCCTCTGACCTTCTTATTGACGATGAAACACAGAAATTGCATCGGAATTAAATAGAAAAGGCACAATGCCGACTTAAGTACAAGAAGACTGACTCTTCCTTCTGTCTATGTTTTGAACCATTCCTGTGTCACTAGTTAGAGACTCCGATGCTTCACTTCAGGTTTACTGTATCCCTCTGACCTTCTTATTGACGATGAAACACATTAACTGCATCGGAAATAAATTGAAAAGGGCACAATGCCAAGTTAAGTACAAGAAGACTGACTCTTCTTACTGTCTATGTTTTGAACCATTCCTGTGACACTAGTTATAGATTCCGATGCTTCACTTCAGGTTTACTGTATCCCTCTGACCTTCTTATTGACGATGAAACACAGAAAGTGCATCGGAATTAAATAGAAAAGGCACAAAGCAGACATAAGTACAAGAGGACTGACTCTCCCTACTGTCTATGTTTTGAACCATTCCTGTGGCACTAGTTATAGATTCCGATGCCTCACTTCAGGTTCACTGTATCCCTTAGTCCTTCTTATTGACGATTAAAAACAGATATTGCATCGGAATTAAATAGAAAAGGCACAATGCCGACTTAAGTACAAGAAGACTGACTCTTCTTACTGACGATGTTTTGAACCATTCCTGTGACACTAGTTAGAGCTTCCGATGCTTCACTTCAGGTTTACTGTATCACTCTGACCTTCCTATTGACGATGAAATACAGTAATTGCATCGGAATTAAATTGAAATGGGCATAATGCCGACTTAAGTACAAGAAGTCCGACTCTTCTTACTGTCTATGTTTTGAACCATTCCTGTGACACTAGTTATAGATTCCGATGCTTCACTTCAGGTTTACTGTATCCCTTGGACCTCCTTATTGACGATGAAACACAGAAATTGCCTTGGTTTTAATACAAAAGGCACAATGCCGACTTAACTACAAGAAGACTGACTCTTCTTACTGACTATTTTTTGAACCATTCCTGTGACACTAGTTGTAGATTCCGATGCTTCACTTCTGGTATACTGTATCCCTCTGACCTTCTTATTGACGATGAAACACAGAAATTGCATCGGAATTAAATACAAAATGCACAATGCCGACTTAAGTACATGTAGACTAACTCTTCCTACTGTCTATGTTTTAAAACATTCCTATGACACTAGTTATAGATTCCGACGCTTCATTTCAGGTTTACTGTATCCCTTGGACCTTCTTAGTGACGATGAAACACAGAAATTGCATCGGAATTAAATACAAAAGGCACAATGCCGACTTAACTACAAGAAGACTGACTCTTCTTACTGACTATTTTTTGAACCATTCCTGTGACACTAGTTGTAGATTCCGATGCTTCACTTCAGGTATACTGTATCCCTCTGACCTTCTTATTGACGATGAAACACAGAAACTGCATCGGAATTAAATACAAAATGCACAATGCCGACTTAAGTACATGTAGACTAACTCTTCCTACTGTTTATGTTTTAAAACATTCCTATGACACTAGTTATAGATTCCGACGCTTCATTTCAGGTTTACTGTATCCCTTGGACCTTCTTATTGACGATGAAACACAGAAATTGCATCGGAATTAAATACAAAAGGCACAATGCTGACTTAAGTACAAGAAGACTGACTATTCTTACTGACTGTTTCGGACCATTCCTGTGACACTAGTTATAGATTCCGATGCTTCACTTCAGGTTTACTGTTTCCCTCTTTCCTTCTTATTGACGGTGAAGCACAGAAACTGCATCGGATTTAAATACAAATGGCACAATACCGACTTAAGTACAAGAAGACTGACTCTCCTTACTGTCTATGTTTTGAACCATTCCTGTGACACTAGATATAGATTCCGATGCATCACTTCAGTTTTACTGTATCCCTTGGACCTTCTTGTTGACGATGAAACACAGAAATTGCCTCGGAATAAAATAGGAAACGCACAATGCCGACTTAAGTACAAGATGACTGACTCTTCTTACTGTCTATGATTTGAACCATTCCTGTGACCGTAGTTACAGATTCCGATGCTTCACTGCAGGTTTATTGTATCCTTCTGACCTTCTTATTGACAATGAAACACAGAAATTGCATCGGAAGTAAATAGAAAAGGCACAATGCCGACTTAAGTACAAGAAGACTGACTGTTCCTACTGTCTATGCTTTGAACCATTCCTGTGACACTAGTTATAGATTCCGATGCTTCACTTCAGGTTTACTGTATCCCTTGGACGTACTTATTGACGATGAAACACAGAAATTGCATCGGAAGTAAATAGAAAAGGCACAATGCCGACTTAAGTACAAGAAGACTGACTCTTCTTTCTGACTATGTTTTGAACCATTCCTGCGACGCTAGTTACAGATTCCCATGCTTCACTTCAGGCTTACTGGATCCCTTGGACCTTCTTATTGACGATGAAAGACAGATATTGCATCGGAATTAAATACAAATGCACAATGCCGATTTAAGTACAAGAAGACTGACTCTTCTTACTGACGATTTTTGAACCATTCCTGTGACACTAGTTAGAGCTTCCGATGCTTCACTTCAGGTTTACTGTATATCTCTGACCTTCCTATTGTCGATGAAACACAGTAATTGCATCGGAATTAAATTGAAAAGGGCATAATGCCGACTTAAGTACAAGAAGTCCGACTCTTCTTACTGTCTATGTTTTGAACCATTCCTGTGACACTAGTTATATATTTCGATGCTTCACTTCTGGTTTACTGTATCCCTTGGACCTTCTTATTGACGATGAAACACAGAAATTGCCTCGGAATTAAATACAAAAGACACAATGCCGACTTAACTTCAAGAAGACTGACTCTTCTTACTGACTATTTTTTGAACCATTCCTGTGCCACTAGTTATCGATTCCGATGCATCACTTCAGGTTTACTGTATCCCTTGGACCTTCTTATTGACGATAAAACACAGAAATTGCATGTGAATAAAATACAAAAGGCACAATGCCGATTTAAGTACAAGAAGACTGACTCTCCTTACTGACTATGTTTTGAACCATTCCTGTTACACTACTTATAGATTCAGATGCTTCACTTCAGGTTTACGGTATCCCTCTGACCTTCTTATTGACGATGAAACTCAGAAATTGCATCGGAATTAAATGCAAAAGGCACAATGCCGACTTAAGTACATGTAGACTGACTCTTCCTACTGTCTATAATTTGAAACATTCCTGTGAACTTAGTTATAGATTCCGATGCTTCATTTCAGGTTTACTGTATCCCTTGGACCTTCTTATTGACGATGAAACACAGAGATTGCTTCGCAATTAAATACAAAAGGCATAATTCCGACTTAAGTACAAGAATACTAACCTTTCTTACTGTCTATGCTTTGAACCATTCCTGTGACACTAGTTATCGATCCCGATGCTTCACTTCAGGTTTACGGTATCCCTTGGACCTTCTTAATGACGATGATACACAGAAATTGAATCGGAATTAAATACAAAAGGCACAATGTCGACTTAAGTATAGGAAGACTGAGTCTTCCTACTGTCTATGATTTGAACCATTCCTGCGAGACTAGTTATAGATTCTGATGCTTCACTTCAGGTTTACTGTATCCCTCTGACCCTCTTATATGCGATGGAACACAGAAATTGCATCGGAATTAAATAGAAACTGCACAATGCCGACTTAAGTACAAGAAGACTGATTCTTCTTACTGTCTATGTTTTGAACCATTCCTGTGACCGTAGTTACAGATTCCGATGCTTCACTTCAGGTTTACTGTATCCCTCTGACCTTCTTATTGACGATGCAACACAGAAATTACATCGGAATTAAATAGAAAAGGCACAATGGCGCCTTAAGTACAAGAAAACTGACTCTTCCTACTGTCTATGTTTTGAACCATTCCTGTGACACTAGTTATAGATTCCGATGCCTCACTTCAGGTTTACTGTATCCCTTGGACGTTCTTATTGACGATGAAACACAAAAATTGCATCGGAATTAAATAGAAAAGGCACAATGCCGACTTAAGTACAAGAAGACTGATTCTTCTTACTGACAATGTTTTGAACCATTCCTGTGACGCAAGTTACAGATTTCGATGCTTCACTTCAGGTTTACTGTAACCCTTGGACCTTCCTAATGACGATGAAACACAGATATTGCATCGGAATTAAATACAAATAGCACAATGCCGACTTAAGTACAAGAAGACTGTCTCTTCTTACTCTCTATGATTTGAACCTTTCCTATGACACTAGTTATAGATTCCGATGCTTCACTTCTGGTATACTGTATCCCTCTGACCTTCTTATTGACGATGAAACACAGAAATTGCATCGGAATTAAATACAAAATGCACAATGCCGACTTAAGTACATGTAGACTAACTCTTCCTACTGTCTATGTTTTAAAACATTCCTATGACACTAGTTATAGATTCCGACGCTTCATTTCAGGTTTACTGTATCCCTTGGACCTTCTTAGTGACGATGAAACACAGAAATTGCATCGGAATTAAATACAAAAGGCACAATGCCGACTTAACTACAAGAAGACTGACTCTTCTTACTGACTATTTTTTGAACCATTCCTGTGACACTAGTTGTAGATTCCGATGCTTCACTTCAGGTATACTGTATCCCTCTGACCTTCTTATTGACGATGAAACACAGAAATTGCATCGGAATTAAATACAAAATGCACAATGCCGACTTAAGTACATGTAGACTAACTCTTCCTACTGTTTATGTTTTAAAACACTCCTATGACACTAGTTATAGATTCCGACGCTTCATTTCAGGTTTACTGTATCCCTTGGACCTTCTTATTGACGATGAAACACAGAAATTGCATCGGAATTAAGTACAAAAGGCACAATGCTGACTTAAGTACAAGAAGACTGACCTTTCTTACTGTCTATGCTTTGAACCATTCCAGTGACACTAGTTATAGATTCCGATGCTACACTTCAGGTTTACTGTATCCCTGTGACCTTCTTATTGACGATGAAACACAGAAATTGCTTCGGAGTTAAATACAAAACGCACAATGCCGACTTAAGTACAAGAAGACTGACTATTCTTACTGACTGTTTCGGACCATTCCTGTGACACTAGTTATAGATTCCGATGCTTCACTTCAGGTTTACTGTTTCCCTCTTTCCTTCTTATTGACGGTGAAGCACAGAAACTGCATCGGATTTAAATACAAATGGCACAATGCCGACTTAAGTACAAGAAGAATGACTCTCCTTATTGTCTATGTTTTGAACCATTCCTGTGACACTAGTTATAGATTCCGATGCTTCACTTCAGGTTTACTGTATCCCTTGGACGTACTTATTGACGATGAAACACAGAAATTGCATCGGAAGTAAATAGAAAAGGCACAATGCCGACTTAAGTACAAGAAGACTGACTCTTCTTACTGACGATTTTTGAACCATTCCTGTGACACTAGTTAGAGCTTCCGATGCTTCACTTCAGGTTTACTGTATATCTCTGACCTTCCTATTGTCGATGAAACACAGTAATTCCATCGGAATTAAATTGAAAAGGGCATAATGCCGACTTAAGTACAAGAAGTCCGACTCTTCTTACTGTCTATGTTTTGAACCATTCCTGTGACACTAGTTATATATTTCGATGCTTCACTTCTGGTTTACTGTATCCCTTGGACCTTCTTATTGACGATGAAACACAGAAATTGCCTCGGAATTAAATACATAAGACACAATGCCGACTTAACTTCAAGAAGACTGACTCTTCTTACTGACTATTTTTTGAACCATTCCTGTGCCACTAGTTATCGATTCCGATGCTTCACTTCAGGTTTACTGTATCCCTTGGACCTTCTTATTGACGATAAAACACAGAAATTGCATCTGAATAAAATACAAAAGGCACAATGCCGATTTAAGTACAAGAAGACTGACTCTCCTTACTGACTATGTTTTGAACCATTCCTGTTACACTACTTATAGATTCCGATGCTTCACTTCAGGTTTACGGTATCCCTCTGACCTTCTTATTGACGATGAAACTCAGAAATTGCATCGGAATTAAATGCAAAAGGCACAATGCCGACTTAAGTACATGTAGACTGACTCTTCCTACTGTCTATAATTTGAAACATTCCTGTGACCTTAGTTATAGATTCCGATGCTTCATTTCAGGTTTACTGTATCCCTTGGACCGTCTTATTGACGATGAAACACAGAAAGGGCATCGGAATTAAATAGAAAAGTCACAATGTCGACTTAAGTACAAGAAGACTGACTCTTCCTACTGTCTATGCTTTGAACCATTCCTGTGACACTATTTATAGATTCCGATTCTTCACTTCAGGTTTACTTTATCCCTCTGACCTTCTTATTGACGATGAAACACAGAGATTGCTTCGCAATTAAATACAAAAGGCATAATTCCGACTTAAGTACAAGAAGACTAACCTTTCTTACTGTCTATGCTTTGAACCATTCCTGTGACACTAGTTATCGATCCCGATGCTTCACTTCAGGTTTACGGTATCCCTTGGACCTTCTTAATGACGATGATACACAGAAATTGAATCGGAATTAAATACAAAAGGCACAATGTCGACTTAAGTATAGGAAGACTGAGTCTTCCTACTGTCTATGATTTGAACCATTCCTGCGAGACTAGTTATAGATTCTGATGCTTCACTTCAGGTTTACTGTATCCCTCTGACCCTCTTATATGCGATGGAACACAGAAATTGCATCGGAATTAAATAGAAAATGCACAATGCCGACTTAAGTACAAGAAGACTGATTCTTCTTACTGTCTATGTTTTGAACCATTCCTGTGACCGTAGTTACAGATTCCGATGCTTCACTTCAGGTTTACTGTATCCCTCTGACCTTCTTATTGACGATGCAACACAGAAATTACATCGGAATTAAATAGAAAAGGCACAATGGCGCCTTAAGTACAAGAAAACTGACTCTTCCTACTGTCTATGTTTTGAACCATTCCTGTGACACTAGTTATAGATTCCGATGCCTCACTTCAGGTTTACTGTATCCCTTGGACGTTCTTATTGACGATGAAACACAAAAATTGCATCGGAATTAAATAGAAAAGGCACAATGCCGACTTAAGTACAAGAAGACTGACTCTTCTTACTGACAATGTTTTGAACCATTCCTGTGACGCAAGTTACAGATTTCGATGCTTCACTTCAGGTTTACTGTAACCCTTGGACCTTCCTATTGACGATGAAACACAGATATTGCATCGGAATTAAATACAAATAGCACAATGCCGACTTAAGTACAAGAAGACTGTCTCTTCTTACTGACTATGTTTTGAACCATTCCTGTGACACTAGTTATAGATTCCGATGCTTCACTTCAGGTTTATTGTATCCCTCTGATCTTCGTATTGACGATGAAACACAGAAAGTGCATCGGAATTTAATTGAAAAGGGCACAATGCCGACTTAAGTACTAGAAGACTGACTCTTCTTACTGTATATGTTTTGAACCATTCCTGTGACACTAGTTATAGATTCCGATGCTTCACTTCAGGTTTAATGTATCCCTTGGATCCTCTTATTGACGATGAAACACAGAAATTGCATCGGAATTAGATACAAAAGCCACAATGCCGACTTAAGTACAAGAAGACTGTCTCTTCTTACTGACTATGTTTTGAACCATTCCTGTGACACTAGTTATAGATTCCGATGCTTCACTTCAGGTTTATTGAATCCCTCTGATCTTCGTATTGACGATGAAACACAGAAAGTGCATCGGAATTAAATAGAAAAGGCACAATACCAACTTAAGTACAAGAAGACTGACTCTTCCTACTGTCAGTGTTTTGAACCATTCCTGTGACACTAGTTATAGATTCCGATGCTTCACTTCAGGTTTAATGTATCCCTTGGATCCTCTTATTGACGATGAAACACAGAAATTGCATCGGAATTAGATACAAAAGCCACAATGCCGACTTAAGTACAAGAAGACTGTCTCTTCTTACTGACTATGTTTTGAACCATTCCTGTGACACTAGTTATAGATTCCGATGCTTCACTTCAGGTTTACTGTATCCCTCTGACCTTCTTATTGACGATGAAACACAGAAATTGCATCGGAATTAAATACAAAAGGCACAATGCCGACTTAAGTACATGTAGACTGACTCTTCATACTGTCTATATTTTGAAACATTCCTGTGACCTTAGTTATAGATTCCGATGCTTCATTTCAGGTTTACTGTATCCCTTTGACCTTCTTATTGACGATGAAACACAGAAAGGGCATCGGAATTAAATAGAAAAGGCACAATGCCGACTTAAGTACAAGAAGACTGACTCTTCCTACTGTCAGTGTTTTGAACCATTCCTGTGACACTATTTATAGATTCCGATTCTTTACTTCAGGTTTACTTTATCCCTCTGACCTTCTTATTGACGATGAAGCACAGAGATTGCATCGCAATTAAATACAAAAGGCACAATTCCGACTTAAGTACAAGAAGACTAACCTTTCTTACTGTCTATGATTTGAACCATTCCTGTGACACTAGTTATCGATTCCGATGCTTCACTTCAGGTTTACGGTATCCCTTGGACCTTCTTAATGACGATGAAACACAGAAATTGAATCGGAATTAAATACAAAAGGCACAGTGTCGACTTAAGTACTGGAAGACTGACTTTTCCTACTGTCTATGTTTTGAACCATTCCTGTGACACTAGTTATAGATTCTGATGCTTCACTTCAGGTTTACTGTATCCCTCTGACCCTCTTATATGCGATGGAACACAGAAATTGCATCGGAATTAAATAGAAAATGCACAATGCCGACTTAGGTACAAGAAGACTGATTCTTCTTACTGTCTATGTTTTGAACCATTCCTGTGACCGTAGTTACTGATTCCGATGCTTCACTTCAGGTTTACTGTATCCCTCTGACCTTGTTATTGACGATGCAACACAGAAATTACATCGGAATTGAATAGAAAAGGCACAATGCCGACTTAAGTACAAGAAGACTGACTCTTCCTACTGTCTATGTTTTGAACCATTCCTGTGACACTAGTTATAGATTCCGATGCTTCACTTCAGGTTTACTGTAACCCTTGGACCTTCTTATTGACGATGAAACACAGATGTTGCATCGGAATTAAATACAAATGGCACAATGCCGACTTAAGTACAAGAAGACTGTCTCTTCTTACTATCTATGATTTGAACCTTTCCTGAGACACTAGTTATAGATTCCGATGGTCCAATTCAAGTTTACTGTATCTCTCTGACCTTCTTATTGACGATGAATCACAGATATTGCATCGGAATTAAATACAAAAGGCACAATGCCGACTTACGTACAAGAAGACTGACTCTTCCTACTGTCAATGTTTTGAACCATTCCTGTGACACTAGTTATAGATTCCGATGCCTCACTTCAGGTTTACTGTATCCCTCTGACCTTCTTATTGACGATGAAACACAGAAATTGCATCGGAATTAAATACAAAAGCCATAATGCAGACTTTAGTACAAGAAGACTGACTCTTCTTACTGACTATGTTTTGAACCATTCCTGTGACACTAGTTATAGATTCCGATGCTTCACTTCAGGTTTACTGTATCCCTTGGACCTTATTATTGACGATGAAACACAAATATTGCATCGGAATTAAATACAAAAGGCACAATGCCGACGTAAGTACTAGAAGACTGATTCTTCTTACTAACTATGTTTTGAACGATTCCTGTGACACTAGTTAGAGATTCCGATGCTTCACTTCAGGTTTACTATATTCCTCTGACCCTATTATTGACGATGAAGCACAGTAATTGCATCGGAAATAAATTGAAAAGGGCACAATGTCGACTTAAGTACAAGAAGACTGACTCTTCTTACTGTCTATATTTTGAACCATTCTTGTGACACTAGTTATAGATTCCGATGCTTCACTTCAGGTTTACTGTATCCCTTGGACCATTTTATTGACGATGAAAAACAGAAATTGCATCGGAATTAAATACAAAACCACAAAGCTGAATTAAGTACAAGAAGTCTCACTCTTCTTACTGACTATGTTTTGAACGAATCCTGTGACACTAGTTATAGATTCCGATGCTTCACTTCAGGTTTACTGTATCCCCCAGACCTTCCTATTGAAGATGAAACACAGATAGTGCATCGGAGTTAAATACAAGAGGCACAATGCCGACTTAAGTACAAGAAGACTGACTCTTCCTACTGTCTATGTTTTGAACCATTCCTATGACACTAGTTATAGATTTCGATGCTTCACTTCAGATTTACTGTATCCTTTGGACCTTGTTATTGACGATGAAACACAGAAATTGAATCGGAATTAAATACAAAAGGCACAGTGTCGACTTAAGTACAGGAAGACTGACTTTTCCTACTGTCAATGTTTTGAACCATTCCTGTGACACTAGTTATAGATTCTGATGCTTCACTTCAGGTTTACTGTATCCCTCTGACCCTCTTATATGCGATGGAACACAGAAATTGCATCGGAATTAAATAGAAAAGGCACAATGCCGACTTAGGTACAAGAAGACTGATTCTTCTTACTGTCTATGTTTTGAACCATTCCTGTGACCGAAGTTACAGATTCCGATGCTTCACTTCAGGTATACTGTATCCCTCTGACCTTCTTATTGACGATGCACCACAGAAATTACATCGGAATTGAATAGAAAAGGCACAATGTCGCCTTATGAACAAGTAGACTGACTCTTCCTACTGTCTATGTTTTGAACCATTCCTGTGACACTACTTATAGATTCCGATGCTTTACTTCAGGTTTACTGTATTTCTCTGACCTTCTTATTGATGATGAAACACAGATATTGCATCGGAATTAAATACAAAAGGCACAATGCCGACTTAAGTACAAGAAGACTGACTCTTCTTACTGACTATGTTTTGAACCATTCCTGTGACGATAGTTACAGATTTCAATGCTTCATTTCAGGTTTACTGTATCCCTTGGACCTTCTTATTGACTATGAAACACAGAAATTGCATCGGAATTAAATAGAAAAGGCACAATGCCGACTTAACTACAAGAAGGCTGATTCTTCTTACTGTCTATGTTTTGAACCATTCCTGTGACACTAGTTACAGATTCCGATGCTTCACTTCAGGTTTACTGTATCCCTCAGACCTTCTTATTGACGATGCAACAAAGAAATTGCATCGGAATTAAATAGAAAAAGCACAATGCCGACTTAAGAACATGATGACTGACTCTTCTTACTGACAATATTTTGAACCATTCCTGCGACGCAAGTTACAGATTCCGATGCTTCACTTCATTTTTACTGTATCCCTTGGACCTACTTATTGACGATGAAACACAGAAATTGAATCGGAATTAAATACAAAAGGCACAATGTCGACTTAAGTACATAAAGACTGACTCTTCCTACTGTCTATGTTTTGAACCATACCTGTGACACTAGTTATAGATTCCGATGCTTCACTTCAGGTTTACTGTATCCCTCTGACCCTCTTATATACGATGAAACACAGAAATTGCATCGGAAATAAATAGAAAAGGCACAATGCCGACTTAAGTACAAGAAGACTGATTCTTCCTAATGTGTATGTTTTGAACAATTCCTGTGACGCTAGTTACAGATTCCGATGCTCCACTTCAGGGTTACTGTATCCCTCTGACCTTCTTATTGACGATGCAACTCAGAAATTGCATCGGAATTAAATCGAAAAGGCACAATGCCGACATAAGTACAAGAAAACTGACTCTTCCTACTGTCTATGTTTTGAACCATTCCTGTGACACTAGTTATAGGTTCCGATGCTTCACTTCAGGTTTACTGTATCCCTTGGACGTTCTTATTGACGATGAAACACATAAATTGCATCGGAATTAAATAGAAAAGGCACAATGCCGACTTAAGTACAAGAATACTGACTCTTCTTACTGACAATGCTTTGAATCATTCCTGTGACGCAAGTTACAGATTCCGATGCTTCACTTCAGGTTTACTGTAACCCTTGGACCTTCTTATTGACGATGAAACACAGATGTTGCATCGGAATTAAATACAAATGGCACAATGCCGACTTAAGTACAAGAAGACTGTCTCTTCTTACTATCTATGATTTGAACCTTTCCTGTGACACTAGTTATTGATTCCGATGGTTCAATTCAAGTTTACTGTATCTCTCTGACCTTCTTATTGACGATGAATCACAGATATTGCATCGGAATTAAATACAAAAGGCACAATGCCGACTTACGTACAAGAAGACTGACTCTTCCTACTGTCAATGTTTTGAACCATTCCTGTGACACTAGTTATAGATTCCGATGCCTCACTTCAGGTTTACTGTATCCCTCTGACCTTCTTATTGACGATGAAACACAGAAATTGCATCGGAATTAAATACAAAAGCCATAATGCAGACTTTAGTACAAGAAGACTGACTCTTCTTACTGACTATGTTTTGAACCATTCCTGTGACACTAGTTATAGATTCCGATGCTTCACTTCAGGTTTACTGTATCCCTTGGACCTTATTATTGACGATGAAACACAAATATTGCATCGGAATTAAATACAAAAGGCACAATGCCGACGTAAGTACTAGAAGACTGACTCTTCTTACTAACTATGTTTTGAACGATTCCTGTGACACTAGTTAGAGATTCCGATGCTTCACTTCAGGTTTACTATATTCCTCTGACCCTATTATTGACGATGAAACACAGTAATTGCATCGGAAATAAATTGAAAAGGGCACAATGTCGACTTAAGTACAAGAAGACTGACTCTTCTTACTGTCTATATTTTGAACCATTCTTGTGACACTAGTTATAGATTCCGATGCTTTACTTCAGGTATACTGTATCCCTTGGACCTTTTTATTGACGATGAAAAACAGAAATTGCATCGGAATTAAATACAAAAGCCACAAAGCTGAATTAAGTACAAGAAGTCTCACTCTTCTTACTGACTATATTTTGAACGAATCCTGTGACACTAGTTATAGATTCCGATGCTTCACTTCAGGTTTACTGTATCCCCCAGACCTTCCTATTGAAGATGAAACACAGATAGTGCATCGGAGTTAAATACAAAAGGCACAATGCCGACTTAAGTACAAGAAGACTGACTCTTCCTACTGTCTATGTTTTGAACCATTCCTATGACACTAGTTATAGATTTCGATGCTTCACTTCAGATTTACTGTATCCTTTGGACCTTGTTATTGACGATGAAACACAGAAATTGCATCGGAATTAAATACAAAAGGCACAATGCCGACTTAAGTATAGGAAGACTGACTCTTCTTACTGACTGTTTTGAACCATTCCCGTGACACTAGATATAGATTCCGATGCTTCGCTTCAGGTTTACTGTATCCATCTGACCTTCTTATTGACGATGAAACACAGAAATTGCATCGGAATTAAATACAAAATGCAGAATGCCGACTTAAGTATAGGAAGATTGACTCTTCTTACTGACTGTTTTGAACTATTCCCGTGACACTAGATATAGATTCCAAAGCTTCACTTCAGGTTTACTGTATCCATCTGACATTCTTATTGACGATGAAACACAGAAATAGCTTTGGAATTAAATACAAAAGGCACAATGCCGACTTAACTACAAGAAGACTGACTCTTCTTACTGACTATTCTTTGAACCATTCCTGTGACACTAGTTAAAGATTCCGATGCTTCACTTCAGGTTTACTGTATCCCTTGGACCTTCTTATTGACGATGAAACACAGAAATTGCATCTGAATAAAATACAAAAGGCACAATGCCGATTTAAGTACAAGAAGACTGACTCTCCTTACTGACTATGTTTTGAACCATTCCTGTGACACTAGTTATAGATTCCGATGCTTTACTTCAGGTTTACTGTATTTCTCTGACCTTCTTATTGACGATGAAACACAGATATTGCATCGGAATTAAATACAAAAGGCACAATGCCGACTTAAGTACAAGAAGACTGACTCTTCTTACTGACTATGTTTTGAACCATTCCTGTGACGATAGTTACAGATTCCGATGCTTCACTTCAGGTTTACTGTATCCCTTGGACCTTGTTATTGACTATGAAACACAGAAATTGCATCGGAATTAAATAGAAAAGGCACAATGCCGACTTAACTAAAAGAAGGCTGATTCTTCTTACTGTCTATGTTTTGAACCATTCCTGTGACACTAGTTACAGATTCCGATGCTTCACTTCAGGTTTACTGTATCCCTCAGACCTTCTTATTGACGATGCAACGCAGAAATTACATCGGAATTAAATAGAAAAGGCACAATGCCACCTTAAGTACAAGTAGACTGACTCTTCCTATTGTCTATGTTTTGAACCAATCCTGTGTCACTAGTTACAGATTCCGATTCTTCACTTCAGGTTTACTGTATCCCTCAGACCTTCTTATTGACGATGAAACACAGAAATTGAATCTGAATTAAATACAAAAGGCACAATGCCGACTTAAGTACAAGAAGACTGATTGTTCCTACTGTGTATGTTTTGAACAATTCCTGTGACGCTAGCTACAGATTCCGATGCTCCACTTCAGGTTTACTGTATCTCTTGGGCCTTCTTATTGACGATGAAACACAGATATTGCATCGGAATTAAATAGAAAAAGCACAATGCCGACTTAAGTACAAGATGACTGACTCTTCTTACTGACAATATTTTGAACCATTCCTGTGACGCAAGTTACAGATTCCGTTGCTTCACTTCATTCTTACTGTATCCCTTGGACCTTCTTACTGACGATGAAACACAGAAATTTAATCGGAAATAAATACAAAAGGCACAATGTCGACTTAAGTACAAGAAGACTGACTCTTCCTACTGTCTATGTTTTGAACCATTCCTGTGACGCAAGTTACAGATTCCGATGCTTCACTTCAGGTTTACTGTAACCCTTGGACCTTCTTATTGACGATGAAACACAGATATTGCATCGGAATTAAATACAAATAGCACAATGCCGACTTAAGTACAAGAAGACTGTCTCTTCTTACTGTCTATGATTTGAACCTTTCCTGTTACACTATTTATAGATTCCGATGCTTCACTTCAGGTTTACTGTATCTCTCTAACCTTCTTATTGACGATGAAACACAGATATTGCATCGGAATTAAATACAAAAGGCACAATGCCGACTTAAGTTCAAGAGGACTGACTCTTCTTTCTGACTATGTTTTGAACCATTCCTGTGACGATAGTTACAGATTCCGATGCTTCACTTCAGGTTTACTGTATCCCTTGGACCTTCGTATTGACGATGAAACACAGATATTGCATCGGAATTAAATACAAAAGGCACAATGCCGACGTATGTACAGGAAGACTGACTTTTCTTACTGAGTCTGTTTTGAACCATTCCTGTGACACTAGTTAGAGATTCCGATGCTCCACTTCAGGTTTACAGTATCCCTCTGACCTTCTTATTGACGATGAAACACAGTAATTGCATCGGAATGTAATTGAAGAGGGCACAATGCCGACTTAAGTACTAGTAGACTGACTCTTCTTACTGTCTATGTTTTGAACCATTCCTGTGACACTAGCTATAGATTCCGATGCTTCACTTCAGGTTTAATGTATCCCTTGGACCCTCTTATTGACGATGAAACACAGAAATTGCATCGGAATTAGATACAAAAGCCACAATGCCGACTTAAGTGCAAGAAGACTGACTCCTCTTAGTGACTATGTTTTGAACCATTCCTGTGACACTAGTTACAGATTCCGATGCTTCACTTCAGGTTTACTGTATCCCTCTGATCTTCGTATTGACGATGAAACAGAGAAAGTGCATCGGAATTAAGTAGAAAAGGCACAATGCCAACTTAAGTACAAGAAGACTGTCTCTTCCTACTGTGAATGTTTTGAACCATTCCTATGACACTAGTTATAGATTTCGATGCTTCACTTCAGATTTACTGTATCCCTTGGACCTTCTTATTGACGATGAAACACAGAAATTGCATCGGAATTAAATACAAAATGCACAATGCCGACTTAAGTAAAGGAAGACTGACTCTTCTTACTGACTGTTTTGAACCATTCCCGTGACACTAGATATAGATTCCGATGCTTCACTTCAGGTTTACTGTATACATTTGACCTTCTTATTGACGATGAAACACAGAAATTGCATCGGAATTAAATACAAAAGCCACAATGCCGACTTAAGTACACGAACACTGACTTTTCTTACTGACTATGGTTCAAATGGCTCTGAGCACTATGGGACTCAACTGCTGAGGTCATTAGTCCCCTAGAACTTAGAACTAGTTAAACCTAACTAACCTAAGGACATCACAAACATCCATGCCCGAGGCAGGATTCGAACCTGCGACCGTAGCGGTCTTGCGTTTCCAGACTGCAGCGCCTTTAACCGCACGGCCACTTCGGCCGGCTACTGACAATGTTTTGAACCATTCCTGTGACACTAGTTATAGATTCCGATGCTTCACTTCAGGTTTACTGCATCCCTTGGACCGTATTATTGACGATGAAACACAGATTTTGCATCGGAATTAAATACAAAATGCACAATGCCGACGTAAGTACTAGAACACTGACTCTTCTTAATAACTTTGATTTGAAAAATTAATGTGACACTAGTTAGAGATTCCGATGCTTCACTTCAGGTTTACTATATTCCTCTGACCTTATTATTGCCGATGAAACACAGTAATTGCATCGGAATTAAATTGAAAAGGGCAAAATGCCGACTTAAGTACAAGAAGACTGACTCTTCTTACTATCTATGTTTTGAACCATTCCTGTGACACTAGTTATAGATTCCGATGCTTCACTTCAGGTTTACTGTATCCCTGGTACCATCTTATTGACGAAGAAACACAGAAATTGCATCGGAATTAAATAGAAAAGGCACAATGCCGACTTAAGTACAAGAAGACTGACTCTTCTTACTGACAATATTTTGAACCATTCCTGCGACGCTAGTTACAGATTCCGATTCTTCACTTCAGGTTTACTGTATCCCTCTGACCCTCTTATATACGATGAAACACAGAAATTGCATCGGAATTAAATAGAAAAGGCACAATGCCGACTTAAGTACAAGAAGACTGATTCGTCCTACTGTGAATGTTTTGAACAATTCCTGTGACGCTAGTTACAGATTCCGATGCTCCACTTCAGGTTTACTGTATCCCTTGGACCTTCCTATTGGCGATGATACACAGATATTGCATCGGAATTAAATACAAATAGCCCAATGCCGACTTAAGTACAAGAAGACTGTCTCTTCTTACTGTCTATGATTTGAACCTTTCCTGTGACACTAGTTATAGATTCCGATGCTTCACTTCAGGTTTACTGTATCTCTCTGACCTTCTTATTGACGATGAAACACAGATATTGCATCGGAATTTAATACAAAAGGCACAATGCCGACTTAAGTACAAGAAGACTGACTCTTCTTACTGACTATGTTATGAACCATTCCTGTGACGATAGTTACAGATTCCGATGCTTCACTTCAGATTTACTGTATCCCTCTGACCTTCTTATTGACGATGAAACACAGTAATTGCATCGGAATTTAATTGAAAAGGGCATAATGCCGACTTAAGTACTAGAAGACTGACTCTTCTTACTGTCTATGTTTTGAACCATTCCTGTGACACTAGTTATAGATTCCGACGCTTCACTTCAGGTTTAATGAATCCCTTGGACCCTCTTATTAACGATGAAACACAGAAATTGCATCGGAATTAGATACAAAAGCCACAATGCCGACTTAAGTACAAGAAGACTGACTCTTCTTACTGACAATGTTTTGAACCATTCCTGTGACACTAGTTATAGATTCCGATGCTTCACTTCAGGTTTACTGTATCCCTTGGACCTTATTATTGACGATGAAACACAAATATTGCATCGCAATTAAATACAAAAGGCACAATGCTGACGTAAGTACTAGAAGACTGACTCTTCTTACTAACTATGTTTTGAACCATTCCTGTGACACTAGTTAGAGATTCCGATGCTTCACTTCAGGTTTACTATATTCCTCTGACCCTATTATTGACGATGAAACACAGTAATTGCATCGGAATTAAATTGAAAAGGGCAAAATGCCGATTTAAGTACAAGAAGACTGACTCTTCTTACTGTCTATGTTTTGAACCAGACCTGTGACACTAGTTATAGATTCCGATGCTTCACTTCAGGTTTACTGTATCCCTTGGACCTTCTTATTGACGATGAAACACAGAAACTGCATCGGAAGTAAATAGAAAAGACACAATGCCGACTTAAGTACAAGCAGACTGACCCATATTACTGTCTATGATTTGAACCATTCCTGTGACACTAGTTATAGATTCCGATGCTTCATTCAGGTTTACTGTATCCCTGGGACCTTCTTATTGACGAAGAAACACAGAAATTGCATCGGAATTAAATAGAAAAGGCACAATGCCAAATTAAGTACAAGAAGACTGACTCTTCTTACTGACAATGCTTTGAACCATTCCTGCGACGCTAGATACAGATTCCGATGCTTCACTTCAGGTTTACTATATCCCTTGGACCTTCTTATTGACAATGAAACACAGATATTGCATCGAAATTAAATACAAAAGGCACAATGCCGACTTAAGTACAAGAAGACTGACTCTTCTTACTGACGATGATTTGAACCATTCCTGTGACACTAGTTAGAGTTTCCGATGCTTCAGTTCAGGTTAACTGTATCCCTCTGTCCTTCTTATTGACGACGATTCAGAGTAATTGCTTTGGAATTAAATTGAAAACGGCATAATGCCGACTTAAGTACAAGAAGTCTGACTCTTCTTACTGTCTATGTTTTGAACCATTCCTGTGACACTAGTTATAGATTCCGATGCTTCACTTCAGGTTTACTGTATCCCTCTGACCTTCTTATTGAAGATGAAACACAGATAGTGCATCGGAGTTAAATACAAGAGGCACAATGCCGACTTAAGTACAAGAAGACTGACTCTTCCTACTGTCTATGTTTTGAACCATTCCTGTGACACTAGTTATAGATTTCGAAGCTTCACTTCTGGATTACTGTATCCCTCTGACCTTCTTTTTGACGATGACACACAGAAATTGGATCGGTATTAAATACAAAAGGCACAATGCCGACTTAAGTACAAGAAGACTGACTCTTCTTACTGTCTATGTTTTGAACCATTCCTGTGACACTAGTTATAGATTCCGATGCTTCACTTCAGATTTACCGTATCCCTTACCTTCTTATTGACGATGAAACACAGAAATTGCATCGGAATGAAATACAAAATGCACAATGCCGACATAAGTAAAAGAAGACTGACTCTTCTTACTGACTGTTTTGAACCTTTCCTGTGACACTAGTTATAGATTCCGATGCTTCACTTCAGGTTTACTGTATCCATCTGACCTTCTTATTGACGATGAAACCCAGAAATTGCATCGGAAGTAAATAGAAAAGTCACAATGCCGAATTAAGTACAACAAGACTGACCCTTCTTACTGTCTATGATTTGAACCATTCCTGTGACACTAGTTATAGATTCCGATTCTTCACTTCAGGTTTACTCTGTAACTTTGACCTTCTTATTGACGAAGAAACACAGAGATTGCATCGCAATTAAGTACAAAAGGCACAATGCCGACTTAAGTACAAGAAGACTAACATTTCTTACTGTCTATGCTTTGAACCATTCCTGTGACACTAGTTATCGATTCCGATGCTTCACTTCAGGTTTACGGTATCCCTTGGACCTTCTTAATGACGATGAAACACAGAAATGGAATCGGAATTAAATACAAAATGCACAATGTCGACTTAAGTACAGGATGACTGACTCTTCCTACTTTCTATGCTTTGAACCATTCCTGTGACACTAGTTATAGATTCTGATGCTTCACTTCAGGTTTACTGTATCCCTCATAACCTCTTATATGCGATGGAACACAGAAATTGCATCGGAATTAAATAGAAAAGGCACAATGCCGACTTAAGTACAAGAAGACTCATTCTTCCTACTGTGTATGTTTTGAACAATTCCTGTGACGCTAGCTACAGATTCCGATGCTCCACTTCAGGTTTACTGTATCTCTTGGACCTTCTTATTGACGATGAAACACAGATATTGCATCGGAATTAAATACAAATAGCCCAATGCCGACTTAAGTACAAGAAGACTGACCCTTCTTACTGTCTATGATTTGAACCATTCCTGTGACACTAGTTATAGATTCCGATTCTTCACTTCAGGTTTACTCTGTAACTTTGACCTTCTTATTGACGAAGAAACACAGAGATTGCATCGCAATTAAGTACAAAAGGCACAATGCCGACTTAAGTACAAGAAGACTAACATTTCTTACTGTCTATGCTTTGAACCATTCCTGTGACACTAGTTATCGATTCCGATGCTTCACTTCAGGTTTACTGTATCCCTCTGACCTTCTTATTGACGATGCAACGCAGAAATTACATCGGAATTAAATAGAAAAGGCACAATGCCACCTTAAGTACAAGTAGACTGACTCTTCCTACTGTCTATGTTTTGAACCAATCCTGTGTCACTAGTTACAGATTCCGATTCTTCACTTCAGGTTTACTGTATCCCTCTGACCTTCTTATTGACGATGAAACACAGAAATTGAATCTGAATTAAATACAAAAGGCACAATGCCGACTTAAGTACAAGAAGACTGATTCTTCCTACTGTGTATGTTTTGAACAATTCCTGTGACGCTAGCTACAGATTCCGATGCTCCACTTCAGGTTTACTGTATCTCTTGGACCTTCTTATTGACGATGAAACACAGATATTGCATCGGAATTAAATACAAATAGCCCAATGCCGACTTAAGTACAAGAAGACTGTCTCTTCTTACTGTCTATGATTTGAACCTTTCCTGTGACACTAGTTATAGATTCCGATGCTT
The DNA here is from genome assembly GCF_021461395.2 of Schistocerca americana. Taxonomy (NCBI): domain Eukaryota; kingdom Metazoa; phylum Arthropoda; class Insecta; order Orthoptera; family Acrididae; genus Schistocerca; species Schistocerca americana. Next base: position 5,927,879 of record NW_025725928.1, on the reverse strand, counting down.
CACTTCAGGTTTACTGTATCTCTCTGACCTTCTTATTGACGATGAAACACAGATATTGCATCGGAATTTAATACAAAAGGCACAATGCCGACTTAAGTACAAGAAGACTGACTCTTCTTACTGACTATGTTTTGAACTATTCCTGTGACGATAGTTACAGATTCCAATGCTTCACTTCAGGTTTACTGTATCCCTCTGACCTTCTTATTGACGATGAAACACAGTAATTGCATCGGAATTTAATTGAAAAGGGCACAATGCCGACTTAAGTACTAGAAGACTGACTCTTCTTACTGTCTATGTTTTGAACCATTCCTGTGACACTAGTTATAGATTCCGATGCTTCACTTCAGGTTTACTGTATCCCTTGGACCTTATTATTGACGATGAAACACAGAAATTGCATCGGAATTAAATACAAAAGCCACAATGCTGACTTTAGTACAAGAAGACTGACTCTTCTTACTGACAATGTTTTGAACCATTCCTGCGACGCTAGTTACAGATTCCGATGCTTCACTTCAGGTTTACTGTATCCCTTGGACCTTCTTATTGACAATGAAACACAGATATTGCATCGAAATTAAATACAAATAGCACAATGCCGACTTAAGTACAAGAAGGCTGACTCTTCTTACTGACGATGATTTGAACCATTCCTGTGACAGTAGTTAGAGCTTCCGATGCTTCACTTCAGGTTTATTGTATCCCTCTGTCCTTCTTATTGACGACGAATCAGAGTAATTGCTTTGGAATTAAATTGAAAACGGCATAATGCCGACTTAAGTACAAGAAGTCTGACCCTTCTTACTGTCTATGTTTTGAACCATTCCTGTGACACTAGTTATAGATTCCGATGCTTCACTTCAGGTTTACTGTATCCCTCTGACCGTCTTATTGAAGATGAAACACAGATAGTGCATCGGAGTTAAATACAAGAGGCACAATGCCGACTTAAGTACAAGAAGACTAACTCTTCCTACTGTCAATGTTTTGAACCATTCCTGTGACACTAGTTATAGATTCCGATGCTTCACTTCAGATTTATTGTATCCCTAGGACCTTCTTATTGACGATGAAGCACAGAAATTGCATCGCAATTTAATACAAAAGGCACAATGCCGACTTAAGCACAAGAAGACTGACTCTTTTTACGGACAATGTTTGAAAAATGCCTGTGACGCAAGTTACAGATTCTGATGATTCACTTCAGGTTTACTGTATCCCTTGGACCTTCTTATTGTCGATGAAACACAGATTTTGCATCAGAATTAAATACAAAACGCACAATGCCGACTTAAGTTCAAGAAGACTGACTCTTCTTACCGTCTATGATTTGAACCATTCCTGTGACACTAGTTATAGATTCCGACGCTTCACTTCAGGTTTACTGTATCTCTCTGACCTTCTTATTAACGATGAAACACAGATATTGCATCGGAATTAAATACAAAAGGCACAATGCCGACTTAAGTACAAGAAGACTGACTCTTCATACTGACTATGTTTTCAACCATTCCTGTGACGATAGTTACAGATTCCGATGCTTCACTTCAGGTTTACTGTATCCCTTGGACCTTCTTATTGACGATGAAACACAGATATTGCATAGGAATTAAACCCAAAAAAAGCACAATGCCGACTTAAGTACAAGATGACTGACTCTTCTTACTGACTATGTTTTGAACCATTCCTGTAACACTAGTTATAGATTCCGATGCTTCACTTCAGTGTTACTGTATCCCTTGGACCTTCTTATTGACGATGAAACACAGATATTGCATCGGAATTAAACACAAAGGGCACAATGCCGACGTAAGTACTAGAAGACTGACTCTTCTTACTGACTATGCTTTGAACCATTCCTGTGACACTAGTTATAGATTTCGATGCTTCACTTCTGGATTACTGTATCACTCTGACCTTCTATGTGACGATGAAACACAGAAATTGGATCGCAATTAAATACAAAAGGCAGAATGCCGACTTAAGTACAAGAAGACTGACTCTTCTTACAGTCTATGTTTTGAACCATTCCTGTGACACTAGTTATAGATTCCGATGCTTCACTTCAGATTTACTGTATCCCTTGGACCTTCCTATTGACGATGAAACACAGAAATTGCATCGGAATTAAATACAAAAGGCACAATGCCGACTTAAGTACAAGAAGACTGACTCTTCCTACTGTCTATGTTTTGAACCATTTCTGTGACACTAGTTACAGATTCCGATGCTTCACTTCAGGTTTACTGTATCCATTTGACCTTCTTATTGGCGATGAAACACAGGAATTGCATCGAAATTTAATACAAAAGACACAACGCCGACTTAAGTACAAGTAGACTGACTCTTCCTACTGTCTATGTTTGAAACATTCCTGTGACACTAGTTATAGATTCCGATGCTTCACTTCAGGTTTGCTGTATCCCTTGGACGTTCTTATTGACGATGAAACACAGAAATTGCATCGGAATTAAATAGAAAAGGCACAATGCCGACTCAAGTACAAGAAGACTGACTCTTCTTACTGACAATGTTTAAACCATTCCTGTGACACTAGTTATAGATTCCGATGCTTCACTTCAGATTTACTGAATCCCTTGGACCTTCTTATTGACGATGAAACACAGATATTGCATCTGAATTAAACACAAAATGGACAATGCAGACGTAAGTACTAGAAGACTGACTCTTCTTACGGACTATGTTTTGAACCATTCCTGTGACACTAGTTAGAGATTCCGATGCTTCAATTCAGGTTTACTATATTCCTCTGACCTTATTATTGACGATGAAACACAGTAATTTCATCGGAATTAAATTGAGAAGGGCACAAGGCCGACTTAGGTACAAGAAGACTCACTCTTCTAACTGCCTTTGTTTTGAACCAGTCCTGTGACACCAGTTATAGATTCCGATGCTTCACTTCAGGTTTACTGTATCCCTCTGACCTTCTTATTGAAGATGAAACACAGATAGTGCATGGGAGTTAAATACAAAAGGCACAATGCCGACTTAAGTTCAAGAAGACTGACTCTTCCTACTGTCTATGTTTTGAACCATTCCTGTGACACTAGTCATAGATTTCGATGCTTCACTTCTGGATTACTGTATCCCTCTGACCTGCTTATTGACGATGCAACACAGAAATTGCATCGGAATGAAATAGAAATGGCACAATGCAGATTTAAGTACAAGAAGACTGACTCTTCCTACTGTCTATGTTTTGAACCATTCCTGTGACACTAGTTATAGAATCCGATGCTTCACTTCAGATTTACTGAATCCCTTGGACCTTCTTATTGACGATGAAACACAGATATTGCATCTGAATTAAACACAAAATGCACAATGCAGACGTAAGTACTAGAAGACTGACTCTTCTTACGGACTATGTTTTGAACCATTCCTGCGACACTAGTTAGAGATTCCGATGCTTCAATTCAGGTTTACTATATTCGTCTGACCTTATTATTGACGATGAAACACAGTAATTTCATCGGAATTAAATTGAGAAGGGCACAATGCCGACTTAGGTACAAGAAGACGGACTCTTCTAACTGCCTTTGTTTGAACCATTCCTGTGACACTAGTTATAGATTCCGATGCTTCACTTCAGGTTTACTGTATCTCTCTGACCTTCTTATGAACGATGAAACACAGATTTTGCATCTGAATTAAATACAAAAGGCACAATGCCGACTTAAGTACAAGAAGACTGACTCTTCATACTGACTATGCTTTGAACCATTCTTGTGACGATAGTTACAGATTCCGATGCTTCACTTCAGGTTTACTGTATCCCTTGGACTTTCTTATTGACGATGAAACACAGAAATTGCATCGGAATTAAATCCAAAAAAAGCACAATGCCGACTTACGTACAAGAAGGCTGACTCTTCTTACTGACTATGTTTTGAACCATTCCTGTGACACTAGTTATAGATTCCGATGCTTCACTTCAGATTTACTGAATCCCTTGGACCTTCTTATTGACGATGAAACACAGATATTGCATCTGAATTAAACACAAAATGCACAATGCAGACGTAAGTACTAGAAGACTGACTCTTCTTACGGACTATGTTTTGAACCATTCCTGTGACACTAGTTAGAGATTCCGATGCTTCAATTCAGGTTTACTATATTCCTCTGACCTTATTATTGACGATGAAACACTGTAATTTCATCGGAATTAAATTGAGAAGGGCACAATGCCGACTTAGGTACAAGAAGACTGACTCTTCTAACTGCCTTTGTTTTGTACCAGTCCTGTGACACAAGTTATAGATTCCGATGCTTCACTTCAGGTTTACTGTATCCCTTGGACCTTCTTATTGACGATGAAAAACAGAAATTGCATCGGAATTAAATACAAAAGCCACAAAGCCGACTTAAGCACAAGAAGACTGACTCTTCCTACTGTCTATGTTTTGAACCATTCCTGTGACACTAGTTATAGATTTCGATGCTTCACTTCTGGACTACTGTATCCCTCGGACCTTCGTATTGACGATGAAACACAGAAATTGCATCGGAATTAAGTACAAAAGGCAAAATGCCGACTTAAGTACAAGAAGACTGACTCTTCTTACTGACTATGTTTGAACCATTCCTGTGACACTAGTTAGAGATTCCGATGCCTCACTTCAGGTTTACTATATTCCTCTTACCTAATTATTGACGATGAAACACAGTAATTTCATGGGAATTAAATTGAAAAGGGCACAATGCTGACTTAAGTACAAGAAGACTGAGTCTTCTTACTGTTTTTGTTTTGAACTATTCATGTGACACTAGTTACAGATTCCGATGCTTCACTTCAGGTTTACTATATCCCTTGGACCTTCTTATTGACGATGAAAAACAGAAATTGCATCGGAATTAAATACAAAAGCCACAAACCCGAATTAGGCACAAGATGACTGACTCTTCTTATTGACTATGCTTTGAACCATTCCTGTGACACTAGTTAAAGATTCCGATGCTTCACTTCAGGTTAACTGTATCCCTCTGACCTTCTTATTGAAGATGAAACACAGATAGTGCATCGGGGTTAAATACAAAAGGCACAATGCCGACTTAAGTACAAGAAGACTGACTCTTCCTACTGTCTATGTTTTGAACCATTTCTGTGACACTAGTTATAGATTTCGATGCTTCACTTCTCGATTACTGTATCACTCTGACCTTCTTTGTGACGATGAAACACAGAAATTGGATCGGAATTAAATACAAAAGGGACAATGCCGACTTAAGTACAAGAAGACTGACTCTTCTTACTGTCTATGTTTTGAACCATTCCTGTGACACTAGTTATAGATTCCGATGCTTCACTTCAGATATACTGTATCCCTTGGACCATCCTGTTGACGATGAAACAAAGAAATTGCATCGGAATTAAATACACAAGGCACAATGCCGACTTAAGTACAAGAAGACTGACTCTTCCTACTGTCTATGTTTTGAACCATTTCTGTGATACTAGTTACAGATTCCGATGCTTCACTTCAGGTTTACTGTATCCATCTGACCTTCTTATTGACGATGAAACACAGAAATTGCATTGAAATTTAATACAAAATACACAATGCCGACTTAAGTACAAGTAGACTGACTCTTCCAACTGTCTATGTTTTGAAACATTCCTGTGACACTAGTTATAGATTCCGATGCTTCACTTCAGGTTTACTGTATCCCTTGGACCTTCTTATTGACGATGAAACACAGAGATTGCATCGGAATTAAATAGAAAAGGCACAATGCCGACTTAAGTACAAGAAGACTGACACTTCTTACTGACAATGTTTAAACCATTCCTGTGACGCAAGTTACAGATTCCGATGATTCACTTCAGGTTTACTGTATCATTTGAACCTTCTTATTGGCGAAGAAACACAGATATTGTATCGGAAAAAGGCACAATGTCGACTTAAGTTTAAGAAGACTGACTCTTCTTACTGTCAATGATTTGAACCGTTCCTGTGACACTAGTTATAGATTCCGATGCTTCACTTCAGGTTTACTGTATCTCTCTTACCTTCTTATTAACGATGAAACTCAGATATTGCATCTGAATTAAGTACAAAAGGCACAATGCCGACTTAAGTACAAGAAGACTGCCTTTTCATACTGACTATGCTTTGAACCATTCTTGTGACGATAGTTACAGATTCCGATGCTTCACTTCATGTTTACTGTATCCCTTGGACCTTCTTATTGACGATGAAACACAGAAATTGCATCGGAATTAAATCCAAAAAAAGCACAATGCCGACTTACGTACAAGAAGCCTGACTCTTCTTACTGACTATGTTTTGAACCATTCCTGTGACACTAGTTATAGATTCCGATGCTTCACTTCAGGTTTACTGTATCCCTTGGACCTTCTTATTGACGATGAAACACAGATATTGCATCGGAATTAAACACAAAATGCACAATGCAGACGTCAGTACTAGAAGACTGACTCTTCTTACGGACTATGTTTTGAACCATTCCTGTGACAATAGTTAGAGATTCCGATGCTTCAATTCAGGTTTACTATATTCCTCTGACCTTATTATGGACGATGAAACACAGTAACTTCATCGGAATTAAATTGAGAACTGCACAATGCCGACTTAGGTACAAGAAGACTGACTCTTCTAACTGCCTTTGTTTTGAACCATTCCTGTGACACTAGTTATAGATTCCGATGCATCACTTCAGGTTTACTGTATCCCTTGGACCTTCTTATTGACGATGAAAAACAGAAATTGCATCGGAATTAAATACAAAAGCCACAAAGCCGACTTAAGCACAAGAAGACTAACTCTTCTTACTGACTATGCTTTGAACCATTCCTGTGACACTAGTTAAAGATTCCGATGCTTCACTTCAGGTTTACTGTATCCCTCTGACCTTCTTATTGACGATGAAACACAGATAGTGCATCGGAGTTAAATACAAAAGGCACAATGCCGACTTAAGTACAAGAAGACTGACTCTTCCTACTGTCTATGTTTTGAACCATTCCTGTGACACTAGTTATAGATTTCGATGCTTCACTTCTGGATTACTGTATCCCTCTGACCTTCTTTTTGACGATGAAACACAGAAATTGGATCGGAATATAATACAAAAGGCACAATGCCGACGTAAGTACAAGAAGACTGACTCTTCCTACTGTCTATGTTTTGAACCATTCCTGTGACACTAGTTATAGATTCCGTTGCTTCACTTCAGATTTACTGTATCCCTTGGACCTTCCTATTGACGATGAAACACAGAAATTGCATCGGAATTAAATACAAAATGCACATTGCCGACATAAGTACAAGGAGACTGACTCTTCTTACTGACTGTTTTCAACCATTCCTGTGACACTAGTTATAGATTCCGATGCTTCACTTCAGGTTTACTGTATCCATCGGACCTTCTTATTGACGATGAATCACAGAAATTGCATCGGAATTAAATAGAAAAGGCACAATGCCGGCTTAAGTACAAGAAGAATGACCTTTCTTACTGTCTATGATTTGAACCATTCCTGTGACACTAGTTATAGATTCCGATGCTTCAGTCCAAGTGAACTGTATCCCTTCGACCTTCTTATTGACGAAGAAACACAGAAATTGCATCGGAATTAAATAAAAAAGGCACAATGCCGACATAAGTACAAGAAGACTGACTCTTCTTACTAACGATGTTTTGAACCATTCCTGTGACACTAGTTAGAGCTTCCGATGCTTCACTTCAGGTTTACTGTATCCCTCTGACCTTCTTATTGACGATGAAACACAGTAATTGCGTCGGAAATAAATTGAAAAGGGCATAATGCCGACTTACGTACAAGAAGTCTGACTTTTCTTACTGTCTATGTTTTGAACCATTCCTGTGACACTAGTTATAGATTCCGATGCTTCACTTCAGGTTTACTGTATCCATTGGACCTTCTTATTGATGATGAAACACAGAAATTGCATCGGAATTAAATACAAAAGGCACAATGCCGACTTAACTACAAGAAGACTGAGTCTTCTTACTGACTATGTTTTGAACCATTCCTGTGACACTAGTTATAGATTGCGATGCCTCACTTCAGGTATACTGTATCCCTCTGACTTTCTTATTGACGATGAAACACAGAAATTGCATCGGAATTAAATACAAAAGCCACAAAGCCGACTTAAGCAACAGAAGACTGACTCTTCTTACTGACTATGCTTTGAACCATTCCTGTGACACTAGTTAAAGATTCCGATGCTTCACTTCAGGTTTACTGTATCCCTCTGACCTTCTAATTGAAGATGAAACACAGATAGTGCATCGGAGTTAAATACCAAAGGCACAATGCCGACTTAAGTACAAGAAGACTGACTCTTCCTACGGTCTATGTTTTGAACCATTCCTGTGACACTAGTTATAGATTTCGATGCTTCACTTCTGGATTACTGTATCCCTCTGGCCTTCTTTTTGACGATGAAACACAGAAATTGGATCGGAATTAAATACAAAAGGCACAATGCCGACTTAAGTACAAGAAGACTGACTCTTCTTACTGTCTATGTTTTGAACCATTCCTGTGACACTAGTTATAGATTCCGATGCTTCACTTCAGATTTACTGTATCCCTTGGACCTTCCTATTGACGATGAAAAACAGAAATTGCATCGGATTTAAATACAAAAGCCAACAAGCCGACTTAAGCACAAGAAGACTGACTCTTCTTACTGAGTATGCTTTGAACGATTCCTGTGACTCTAGTTAAAGATTCCGATGCTTCACTTCAGGTTTACTGTTTCCCTCTGACCTTCTTATTGAAGATGAAACACAGATAGTGCATCGGATTTAAATACAAAATGCACATTGCCGACATAAGTACAAGAAGACTGACTCTTCTTACTGACTGTTTTCAACCATTCCTGTGACACTAGTTATAGATTCCGATGCTTCACTTCAGGTTTACTGAATCCATCTGACCTTCTTATTAACGATGAATCACAGAAATTGCATCGGAATTAAATAGAAAAGGCACAATGCCGACTTAAGTACAAGAAGACTGACCCTTCTTACTGTCTCTGATTTAAACCATTCCTGTGACACTAGTTATAGATTCCGATGCTTCACTTCAGGTGAACTGTATCCCTTGGACCTTCTTATTGACGATGAAACACAGAAATGCATCGGAATTAAATACAAAAGGCACAATGCCGACTTAAGTACAAAAAGAGTGACTCTTCTTACTGACAATGTTTTGAACCATTCCTGCGACGCTAGTTACAGATTCCGATGCTTCACATCAGGTTTACTGTATCCCTTGGACCTTCCTACTGACGATGAAACACAGATATTGCATCGGAATTAAATACAAAAGCCACAATGCCGACTTAAGTACAAGAAGACTGACTCTTCTTACTAACGATGTTTTGAACCATTCCTGTGACACTTGTTAGAGCTTCCGATGCTTCACTTCAGGTTTACTGTATCCCTCTGACCTTCTTATTGACGATGAAACACAGTAATTGCGTCGGAAATAAATTGAAAGTGGCATAATGCCGACTTAGGTACAAGAAGTCTGACTTTTCTTACTGTCTATGTTTTGAACCATTCCTGTGACACTAGTTATAGATTCCGATGCTTCACTTCAGGTTTACTGTATCCCTTGGACCTTCTTATTGATGATGAAACACAGAAATTGCATCGGAATTAAATACAAAAGGCACAATGCCGACTTAACTACAAGAAGACTGACTCTTCTTACTGACTATGTTTTGAACCATTCCTGTGACACTAGTTATAGATTGCGATGCCTCTCTTCAGGTATACTGTATCCCTCTGACTTTCTTATTGACGATGAAACACAGAAATTGCATCGGAGTTAAATACAAAATGCACAATGCCGACTTAAGTACATGTAGACTAACTCTTCCTACTGTCTATGTTTAGAACCATTCCTGTGACACTAGTTAGAGCTTCCGATGCTTCACTTCAGGTTTACTGTATCCCTCGGACCTTCTTATTGGCGTTGAAACACAGTATTTGCGTCGGAAATAAATTGAAAAGGGCATAATGCCGACTTAGGTACAAGAAGTCTGACTTTTCTTACTGTCTATGTTTTGAACCATTCCTGTGACACTAGTTATAGATTCCGATGCTTCACTTCAGGTTTACTGTATCCCTTGGACCTTCTTATTGATGATGAAACACAGAAATTGCATCGGAATTAAATACAAAAGGCACAATGCCGACTTAACTACAAGAAGACTGACTCTTCTTACTGACTATGTTTTGAACCATTCCTGTGACACTAGTTATAGATTGCGATGCCTCACTTCAGGTATACTGTATCCCTCTGACTTTCGTATTGACGATGAAACACAGACATTGCATCGGAATTAAATACATAAGCCACAAAGCCGACTTAAGCACAAGAAGACTGACTCTTCTTACTGACTATGCTTTGAGCCATTCCTGTGACACTTGTTAAAGATTCCGATGCTTCACTTCAGGTTTACTGTATCCCTCTGACCGTCTAATTGAAGATGAAACACAGAAAGTGCATCGGAGTTAAATACAAAAGGCACAATGCCGACTTAAGTACAAGAAGAGTGACTCTTCCTACTGTCTATGTTTTGAACCATTCCTGTGACACTAGTTATAGAATTCGATGCTTCACTTCTGGATTACTGTATCCCTCTGACCTTCTTTTTGACGATGAAACACAGAATTTGGATCGGAATTAAATACAAAAGGCACAATGCCGACATAAGTACAAGAATACTGACTCTTCTTACTGTCTATGTTTTGAACCATTCCTGTGACACTAGTTATAGATTCCGATGCTTCACTTCAGATTTACTGTATCCCTTGGTCCTTCCTATTGACGATGAACTACAGAAATTGCATCGGATATAAATACGAAAGCCACAAAGCCGACTTAAGCAGAAGAAGACTGACTCTTCTTACTGAGTATGCTTTGAACCATTCCTGTGACACTAGTTAAAGATTCCGATGCTTCACTTCAGGTTTACTGTATCCCTCTGACCTTCTTATTGAAGATGAAACACAGATACTGCATCGGTGTTAAATACAAAAGGCACGATGCCGACTTAAGTACAAGAAGACTGACTCTTCCTACTGTCTATGTTTTGAACCATTCCTGTGACACTAGTTATAGATTTCGATGCTTCACTTCTGGATTACTGTATACCTCTGACCTTCTTTTTGACGATGAAACACAGAAATTGGATCAGAGGTAAATACAAAAGGCACAATGCCGACTTAAGTACAAGAAGACTGACTGTTCTTACTGTCTATGCTTTGAACCATTCCTGTGACACTAGTTATAGATTCCGATGCTTCACTTCAGATTTACTGTATCCCTTGGACCTTCCTATTGACGATGAAACACAGAAATTGCATCGGAATTAAATACAAAATGCACATTGCCGACATAAGTACAAGAAGACTGACTCTTCTTACTGACTGCTTTGGACCATTCCTGTGACACTAGTTATAGATTCCGATGCTTCAATTCAGGTTTACAGTATCCATCTGACCTTCTTATTGACGATGAATCACAGAAATTGCAACGGAATTAAATAGAAAAGGCACAATGCCGACTTAAGTACAAGAAGACTGACCCTTCTTACTGTCTATTATTTGAACCATTCCTGTGACACTAGTTATAGATTCCGATGCTTCACTTCAGGTGAACTGTATCCCTTGGACCTTCTTATTGACGATGAAACACAGAAATTGCATCGGAATTAAATACAAAAGGCACAATGCCGACTTAACTACAAGAAGAGTGACTCTTCTTACTGACTATGTTTTGAACCATTCCTGTGACACTAGTTATAGATTGCGATGCCTCACTTCAGGTATACTGTATCCCTCTGACTGTCTTATTGACGATGAAACACAGAAATTGCATCGGAGTTAAATACAAAATGCACAATGCCGACTTAAGTACATGTAGACTAACTCTTCCTACTGTCTATGTTTAAAACCATTCCTGTGACACTAGTTAGAGCTTCCGATGCTTCACTTCAGGTTTACTGTATCCCTCTGACCTTCTTATTGACGATGAAACACAGTATTTGCGTCGGAAATAAATTGAAAAGACCATAATGCAGACTTAGGTACAAGAAGTCTGACCTTTCTTACTGTCTATGTTTTGACCCATTCCTGTGACACTAGTTATAGATTCCGATGCTTCACTTCAGGTTTACTGTATCCCTTGAACCTTCTTATTGATGATGAAACACAGAAATTGCATCGGAATTAAATACAAAAGGCACAATGCCGACCTAACTACAAGAAGACTGACTCTTCTTACTGACTGTGTTTTGAACCATTCCTGTGACACTAGTTATAGATTGCGATGCCTCACTTCAGGTATGCTGTATCCCTCTGACTTCTAATTGATGATGAAACACAGACAGTGCATCGGAGTTAAATGCAAAAGGCACAATGCCGACTTAAGTACAAGAATACTGACTCTTCCTACTGTCTATGTTTTGAACCATTCCTGTGACACTAGTTATAGATTTCGATGCTTCACTTCTGGATTACTGTATCCCTCTGACCTTCCTTTTGACGATGAAACACAGAAATTGGATCGGAATTAAATACAAAAGGCACAATGCCGACTTAAGTACAAGAAGACTGACTCTTCTTACTGTCTATGTTTTGAACCATTCCTGTGACACTAGTTATAGATTCTGATGCTTCACTTCAGATTTACTGTATCCCTTGGACCTTCCTATTGACGATGAAAAACAGAAATTGCATCGGATTTAAATACAAAAGCCACAAAGCCGACTTAAGCACAAGAAGACTGACTCTTCTTACTGAGTATGCTTTGAACCATTCCTGTGACACTAGTTAAAGATTCCGATGCTTCACTTCAGGTTTACTGTATCCCTCTGACCTTCTTATTGAAGATGAAACACAGATAGTGCATCGGAGTTAAATACAAAAGGCACAATGCCGACTTAAGTACAAGAAGACTGACTCTTCTTACTGTCTATGCTTTGAACCATTCCAGTGTCACTAGTTATAGATTCCGATGCTTCACTTCAGATTTACTGTATCCCTTGGACCTTCCTATTGACGATGAAACACAGAAATTGCATCGGAATTAAATACAAAATGCACATTGCCGACAAAAGTACAAGAAGACTGACTCTTTTTACTGACTGTTTTGAACCGTTCCTGTGACACCAATTATAGATTCCGATGCTTAACTTCAGGTTTACTGTATACATCTGACCTTCTTATTGTCGATGAATCACAGAAATTGCATCGGAATTAAATAGAAAAGGCACAATGCCGACTTAAGTACAAGAAGACTGACCCTTCTTACTGTCTATGATTTGAAAGATTCCTGTGACACTAGTTATAGATTCCGATGCTTCACTTCAAGTGAACTGTATCCCTTGGACCTTCTTATTGACGATGAAAAACAGAAATTGCATCGGAATTAAATACAAAAGGCACAATACCGACTTAAGTACAAGAAGACTGACTCTTCCTACTGACAATGTTTTGAACCATTCCTGCGACGCTAGTTACAGATTCCGATGCTTCACATCAGGTTTACTGTATCCCTTGGACCTTCCTATTGACGATGAAACACAGTTTTTGCATCGGAATTAAATACAAAAGGCACAATGCCGACTTAAGTACAAGGAGACTGACTCTTCTTACTAACGATGTTTGAACCATTCCTGTGACACTAGTTAGAGCTTCCGACGCTTCACTTCAGGTTTACTGTATCCCTCTGAGCTTCTTATTGACGATGAAACACAGTAATTGCGTCGGAAATAAATTGAAAAGGGCATAATGCCGACGAAGGTACAAGAAGTCTGACTTTTCTTACTGTCTATGTTTTGAACCATTCCTGTGACACTAGTTATGGATTCCGATGCTTCACTTCAGGTTTACTGTATCCCTTGGACCTTCTTATTGATGATGAAACACAGAAATTGCATCGGAATTAAATACAAAAGGCACAATGCCGACTTAACTACAAGAAGACTGACTCTTCTTACTGACTATGTTTTGAACCATTTCTGTGACACTAGTTATAGATTGCGATGCCTCGCTTCAGGTATACTGTATCCCTCTGACTTTCTTATTGACGATGAAACACAGAAATTGCATCGGAGTTAAATACAAAATGCACAATGCCGACTTAAGTACATGTAGACTAACTCTTCCTACTGTCTATGTTTAGAAACATTCCTGTGACACTAGTTATAGATTCCGATGCTTCATTTCAGGTTTTCTGTATCCCTTATACCTTCTTATTGACGATGAAACACAGAAATTGCATCGGAATTAAATACAAAAGGCACAATGCCGCCTTATGTACAAGAAGACTGACACTTAATACTGTCTTTGCTTTGAACCATTCCTGTGACACTAGTTATTGATTCCGATGCTACACTTCAGGTTTACTGTATCCCTCTGACCTTCTTATTGACGATGGAACACAGAAATTGCATCGGAATTAAATACAAAAGGCACAATGCTAACTTAAGTACTAGAAGACTGACTCATCATACTGACTGTTTTGAACCATTCCTGTGACACTAGTTATGGATTCCGATGCTTCACTTCATTTTTACTGTATCCCTTGGACCTTCTTATTGGCGATGAAACACAGATATTGCATCGGAATTAAATACAAAAGGCACGATGCCGACTTAAGTACAAGAAGACTGACTCTTCTTACTGTCTATGCTTTGAACCATTCCTGTGACACTAGTTATAGATTCCGATGCTTCACTTCAGATTTACTGTATCCCTTGGACCTTCCTATTGACGATGAAACACAGAAATTGCATCGGAATTAAATACAAAATGCACATTGCCGACATAAGTACAAGAAGACTGACTCTTCTTACTGACTGTTTTGAACCATTCCTGTGACACTAGTTATAGATTCCGATGCTTCAATTCAGGTTTACTGTATCCATCTGACCTTCTTATTGACGATGAATCACAGAAATTGCATCGGAATTATATAGAAAAGACACAATGCCGACTTAAGAACAAGAAGACTGACCCTTCTTACTGTCTATTATTTGAACCATTCCTGTGACACTAGTTATAGATTCCGATGCTTCACTTCAGGTGAACTGTATCCCTTGGACCTTCTTATTGACGATGAAACACAGAAATTGCATCGGAATTAAATACAAAAGGCACAATGCCGACTTAACTACAAGAAGACTGACTCTTCTTACTGACTATGTTTTGAACCATTCCTGTGACACTAGTTATAGATTGCGATGCCTCACTTCAGGTTTACTGTATCTCCCTGACCTTCTTATTAACGATGAAACACAGATATTGCATCTGAATTAAATACAAAAGGCACCATGCCGACTTAAGTACAAGAAGACTGACTCTTCATACTGACTATGCTTTGAACCATTCCTGTGACGATAGTTACAGATTCCGATGCTTCACGTCAGGTTTACTGTATCCCTTGGACCTTCTTATTGACGATGAAACACAGAAATTGCATCGGAATTAAATCCAAAAAAAGCACAATGCCGACTGAAGTACAAGAAGACTGACTCTTCTTACTGACTATGTTTTGAACCATTCCTGTGACACTGGTTATGGATTCCGATGCTTCACTTCAGGTTTACTGTATCTCCCTGACCTTCTTATTAACGATGAAACACAGATATTGCATCTGAATTAAATACAAAAGGCACCATGCCGACTTAAGTACAAGAAGACTGACTCTTCATACTGACTATGCTTTGAACCATTCCTGTGACGATAGTTACAGATTCCGATGCTTCACGTCAGGTTTACTGTATCCCTTGGACCTTCTTATTGACGATGAAACACAGAAATTGCATCGGAATTAAATCCAAAAAAAGCACAATGCCGACTGAAGTACAAGAAGACTGACTCTTCTTACTGACTATGTTTTGAACCATTCCTGTGACACTGGTTATGGATTCCGATGCTTCACTTCAGGTTTACTGTATCCCTTGGACCTTCTTATTGACGATAAAACACAGATATTGCATCGGAATTAAACACAAAAGGCACAATGCCGACGTAAGTACTACAAGACTGACTCTTCTTACTAACGATGTTTTGAACCATTCCTGTGACACTAGTTAGAGCTTCCGACGCTTCACTTCATGTTTACTGTATCCCTCTTACCTTCTTATTGACGATGAAACACAGTAATTGCGTCGGAAATAAATTGAAAAGGGCATAATGCCGACGAAGGTACAAGAAGTCTGACTTTTCTTATTGTCTATGTTTTGAACCATTCCTGTGACACTAGTTATAGATTCCGATGCTTCACTTCAGGTTTACTGTATCCCTTGGACCTTCTTATTGATGATGAAACACAGAAATTGCATCGGAATTAAATACAAAAGGCACAATGCCGACTTAACTACAAGAAGACTGACTCTTCTTACTGACTATGTTTTGAACCATTCCTGTGACACTAGTTATAGATTGCGATGCCTCACTTCAGGTATACTGTATCCCTCTGACTTTCTTATTGACGATGAAACACAGAAATTGCATCGGAGTTAAATACAAAATGCACAATGCCGACTTAAGTACATGTAGACTAACTCTTCCTACTGTCTATGTTTAGAAACATTCCTGTGACACTAGTTACAGATTCCGATGCTTCATTTCAGGTTTTCTGTATCCCTTATACCTTCTTATTGACGATGAAACACAGAAATTGCATCGGAATTAAATACAAAAGGCACAACGCCGACTTAAGTACAAGAAGACTGACCTTTCTTACTGTCTATGCTTAGAACCATTCCTGTGAAACTAGTTATAGATTCCGATGCTTCACTTCAGGTTTGCTGTATCCCTTGGACCTTCTTTTTGACGATGAACTACAGAAATTGCATCGGAATTAAATACAAATGGCACAATGCCGACTTATGTACAAGAAGACTGACACTTCCTACTGTCTTTGCTTTGAACTATTCCTGTGACACTAGTTATTGATTCCGATGCTACACTTCAGGTTTACTGTATCCCTCTGACCTTCTTATTGACGATGAAACACAGAAATTGCATCGGAATTAAATGCAAAATGCACAATGCTGACTTAAGTACTAGAAGACTGACTCATCATACTGACTGTTTTGAACCATTCCTGTGACACTAGTTATGGATTCCGATGCTTCACTTCATTTTTACTGTATCCCTTGGACCTTCTTATTGGCGATGAAACACAGATATTGCATCGGAATTAAATACAAAAGGCACGATGCCGACTTAAGTACAAGAAGACTGACTCTTCTTACTGTCTATGCTTTGAACCATTCCTGTGACACTAGTTATAGATTCCGATGCTTCACTTCAGATTTACTGTATCCCTTGGACCTTCCTATTGACGATGAAACACAGAAATTGCATCGGAATTAAATACAAAATGCACATTGCCGACATAAGTACAAGAAGACTGACTCTTCTTACTGACTGCTTTGAACCATTCCTGTGACACTAGTTATAGATTCCGATGCTTCAATTCAGGTTTACTGTATCCATCTGACCTTCTTATTGACGATGAATCACAGAAATTGCATCGGAATTATATAGAAAAGGCACAATTCCGACTTAAGTACAAGAAGACTGACCCTTCTTACTGTCTATTATTTGAACCATTCCTGTGACACTAGTTATAGATTCCGATGCTTCACTTCAGGTGAACTGTATCCCTTGGACCTTCTTATTGACGATGAAACACAGAAATTGCATCGGAATTAAATACAAAAGGCACAATGCCAACTTAACTACAAGAAGACTGACTCTTCTTACTGACTATGTTTTGAACCATTCCTGTGACACTAGTTATAGATTGCGATGCCTCACTTCAGGTATACTGTATCCCTCTAACTTTCTTATTGACGATGAAACACAGAAATTGCATCGGAGTTAAATACAAAATGCACACTGCCGACTTAAGTACATGTATACTAACTCTTCCTACTGTCTATGTTTAGAACCATTCCTGTGACACTAGTTAGAGCTTCCGTTGCTTCACTTCAGGTTTACTGTATCCCTCTGACCTTCTTATTGACGATGAAACACAGTATTTGCGTCGGAAATACATTGAAGAGACCATAATGCCGACTTAGGTACAAGAAGTCTGACTTTTCTTACTGTCTATGTTTTGACCCATTCCTGTGACACTAGTTATAGATTCCGATGCTTCACTTCAGGTTTACTGTATCCCTTGAACCTTCTTATTGATGATGAAACACAGAAATTGCATCGGAATTAAATACAAAAGGCACAATGCCGACCAAACTACAAGAAGACTGACTCTTCTTACTGACTATGTTTTGAACCATTCCTGTGACACTAGATATAGATTGCGATGCCTCACTTCAGGTATACTGTATCCCTCTGACTTTCTTATTGACGATGAAACACAGAAATTGCATCGGAATTAAATACAAAAGCCACAAAGCCGACTTAAGCACATGAAGACTGACTCTTCTTACTGACTATGCTTTGAACCATTCCTGTGACACTAGTTAAAGATTCCGATGCTTCACTTCAGGTTTACTGTATCCCTCTGACTTCTAATTGAAGATGAAACACAGACAGTGCATCGGAGTTAAATACAAAAGGCACAATGCCGACTTAAGTACAAGAATACTGACTCTTCCTACTGTCTATGTTTTGAACCATTCCTGTGACACTAGTTATAGATTTCGATGCTTCACTTCTGGATTACTGTATCCCTCTGACCTTCCTTTTGACGATGAAACACAGAAATTGGATCGGAATTAAATACAAAAGGCACAATGCCGACTTAAGTACAAGAAGACTGACTCTTCTTACTGTCTATGTCTTGAACCATTCCTGTGACACTAGTTATAGATTCCGATGCTTCACTTCAGATTTACTGTATCCCTTGGACCTTCCTATTGACGATGAAAAACAGAAATTGCATCGGATTTAAATACAAAAGCCACAAAGCCGACTTAAGCACAAGAAGACTGACTCTTCTTACTGAGTATGCTTTGAACCATTCCTGTGACACTAGTTAAAGATTCCGATGCTTCACTTCAGGTTTACTGTATCCCTCTGACCTTCTTGTTGAAGATGAAACACAGATAGTGCATCGGAGTTAAATACAAAAGGCACAATGCCGACTTAAGTACAAGAATACTGACTCTTCTTACTGTCTATGCTTTGAACCATTCCTGTGTCACTAGTTATAGATTCCGATGCTTCACTCCAGATTTACTGTATCCCTTGGACCTTCCTATTGACGATGAAACACAGAAATAGCATCGGAATTAAATACAAAATGCACATTGCCGACAAAAGTACAAGAAGACTGACTCTTTTTACTGACTGTTTTGAACCATTCCTGTGACACTGGTTATAGATTCCGATGCATCACTTCAGGTTTACTGTATACATCTGACTTTCTTATTGACGATGAATCACAGAAATTGCATCGGAATTAAATAGAAAAGGCACAATGCCGACTTAAGTACAAGCAGACTGACCCTTCTTACTGTCTATGATTTGAACCATTCCTGTGACACTAGTTATAGATTCCGATGCTTCACTTCAAGTGAACTGTATCCCTTGGACCTTCTTATTGACGATGAAACACAGAAATTGCATCGGAATTAAATACAAAAGGCACAATACCGACTTAAGTACAAGAAGACTGACTCTCCCTAATGACAATGTTTTGAACCATTCCTGCGACGCTAGTTACAGATTCCGATGCTTCACATCAGGTTTACTGTATCCCTTGGACCTTCCTATTGACGATGAAACACAGATATTGCATCGGAATTAAATACAAAAGGCACAATGCCGACTTAAGTACAAGAAGACTGACTCTTCTTACTAACGATGATTTGAACCATTCCTGTGACACTAGTTAGAGCTTCCGACGCTTCACTTCAGGTTTACTGTATCCCTCTGACCTTCTTATTGACGATGAAACACAGTAATGGCGTCGGAAATAAATTGAAAAGGGCATAATGCCGGCTAAGGTACAAGAAGTCTGACTTTTCTTACTGTCTATGTTTTGAACCATTCCTGTGACACCAGTTACAGATTCCGATGCTTCACTTCAAGTTTACTGTATCCCTTGGACCTTCTTATTGATGATGAAACACAGATATTGCACCGGAATGAAATACAAAAGGCACAATGCCGACTTAACTACAAGAAGACTGATTCTTCTTACTGACTATGTTTTGAACCATTCCTGTGACACTAGTTGTAGATTGCGATCCCTCACTTCAGGTATACTGTATCCCTCTGACTTCCTTATTGACGATGAAACACAGAAATTGCATCGGTGTTAAATACAAAATACACAATGCCGACTTAAGTACATGTAGACTAACTCTTCCTACTGTCTATGTTTAGAAACATTCCTGTGACACTAGTTATAGATTCCGATGCTTCATTTCAGGTTTTCTGTATCCCTTATACCTTCTTATTGACGATGAAACACAGAAATTGCATCGGAATTAAATACAAAAGGCACAACGCCGACTTAAGTACAAGAAGACTGACCTTTCTTACTGTCTATGCTTAGAACCATTCCTGTGAAACTAGTTATAGATTCCGATGCTTCACTTCAGGTTTGCTGTATCCCTTGGACCTTCTTATTAACGAAGAACCACAGAAATTGCATCGGAATTAAATACAAAAGGCACAATGCCGACTTATGTACAAGAAGACTGACACTTCCTACTGTCTTTGCTTTGAACCATTCCTGTGACACTAGTTATTGATTCCGATGCTACACTTCAGGTTTACTGTATCCCTCTGACCTTCTTATTGACGATGAAACACAGAAATTGCATCGGAATTAAATACAAAAGGCACAATGCTGACTTAAGTACTAGAAGACTGACTCTTCATACTGACTGGTTTGAACCATTATTGTGACACTAGTTATGGATTCCGATGCTTCACTTCATTTTTACTGTATCCCTTGGACCTTCTTATTGGCGATGAAACACAGATATTGCATCGGAATTAAATACAAAAGGCACAATGCCGACTTAAGAACAAGAAGACTGACTTTTCTTACTGTCTATGTTTTGAACCATTCCTGTGAGACTAGTTATAGATTCCGATGCTTCACTTCAGGTTTACTGTATCCCTTGGACCTTCTTATTGATGATGAAACACAGAAATTGCATCGGAATTAAATACAAAAGGCACAACGCCGACTTATGTACAAGAAGACTGACCTTTCTTACTGTCTATGCTTAGAACCATTCCTGTGAAACTAGTTACAGATTCCGATGCTTCACTTCAGGTTTACTGTATCCCTTGGACCTTCTTATTGACGATGAAACACAGAAATTGCATCGGAATTAAATCCAAAAAAAAGCACAATGCCGACTTAAGTACAAGAAGACTGACTCTTCTTACTCACTATGTTTTGAACCATTCCTGTGACACTGGTTATTGATACCGATACTTCACTTCAGGATTACTGTATCCCTTGGACCTTCTTATATATGATGAAACACAGATATTGCATCGGAATTAAACACAAAAGGCACAATGCCGACGTAACTACTACAAGACTGACTCTTCTTACTAACGATGTTTTGAACCATTCCTGTGACACTAGTTAGAGCTTCCGACGCTTCACTTCAGGTTTACTGTATCCCTCTGACCTACTTATTGACGATGAAACACAGTAATTGCGTCGGAAATAAATTGAAAGGGGCATAATGCCGACGAAGGTACAAGAAGTCTTACTTTTCTTACCGTCTATGTTTAGAACAATTCCTGTGACACTAGTTATAGATTCCGATGCTTCACTTCAGGTTTACTGTATCCCTTGGACCTTCTTATTGATGATGAAACACAGAAATTGCATCGGAATTAAATACAAAAGGCACAACGCCGACTTAAGTACAAGAAGACTGACCTTACTTACTGTCTATGCTTAGAACCATTCCTGTGACACTAGTTATAGATTCCGATGCTTCACTTCAGGTTTACTGTATCTCCCTGACCTTCTTATTAACGATGAAACACAGAAAATGCATCTGAATTAAATACAAAAGGCACAATGCCGACTTAAGTACAAGAAGACTGACTCTTCATACTGACTATGCTTTGAACCATTCCTGTGACGATAGTTACAGATTCCGATGCTTCACTTCAGGTTTACTGTATCCCTTGGACCTTCTTATTGACGATGAAACACAGAAATTGCATCGGAATTAAATCCAAAAAAAGCACAATGCCGACTTAAGTACAAGAAGACTGACTTTTCTTACTGTCTATGTTTTGAACCATTCCTGTGAGACTAGTTATAGATTCCGATGCTTCACTTCAGGTGTACTGTATCCCTTGGACCTTCTTATTGATGATGAAACACAGAAATTGCATCGGAATTAAATACAAAAGGCACAATGCCGACTTAACTACAAGAAGACTGACTCTTCTTACTGACTATGTTTTGAACCATTCCTGTGACACTAGTTATAGATTGCGATGCCTCGCTTCAGGTATACTGTATCCCTCTGACTTTCGTATTGACAATGAAACACAGAAGTTGCATCGGAGTTAAATACAAAATGCACAATGCCGACTTAAGTACATGTAGACTAACTTTTCCTACTGTCTATGTTTAGAAACATTCGTGTGACACTAGTTATAGATTCCGATGCTTCATTTCAGGTTTTCTGTATCCCTTATACCTTCTTATTGACGATGAAACACAGAAATTGCATCGGAATTAAATACAAAAGGCACAACGCCGACATAAGTACAAGAAGACTGACCTTTCTTACTGTCTATGCTTAGAACCATTCCTGTGAAACTAGTTATAGATTCCGATGCTTCACTTCAGGTTTGCTGTATCCCTTGGACCTTCTTATTGACGATGAACAACAGAAATTGCATCGGAATTAAATACAAAAGGCACAATGCCGACTTATGTACAAGGAGACTGACACTTCCTACTGTCTTTGATTTGAACCATTAATGTGACACTAGTTATTGATTCCGATGCTACACTTCAGGTATACTGTATCCCTCTGACCTTCTTATTGACGATGAAACACAGAAATTGCATCGGAATTAAATACAAAAGGCACAATGCTGACTTAAGTACTAGAAGACTGACTCTTCTTACTGACTGTTTTGAACCATTCCTGTGACACTAGTTATGGATTCCGATGCTTCACTTCGTTTTTACTGTATCCCTTGGACCTTCTTATTGGCGATGAAACACAGATATTGCATCGGAATTAAATACAAAAGGCACAATGCCGACTTAAGTACAAGAAGACTGACTCTTCTTACTGTCTATGATTTGAATTATTCCTGTGACACTAGTTATAGATTCCGATGCTTCACTTCAGGTTTACTGTATCTCCCTGACCTTCTTATTAACGATGAAACACAGATAATGCATCTGAATTAAATACAAAAGGCACAATGCCGACTTAAGTACAAGAAGACTGACTCTTCATACTGACTATGCTTTGAACCATTCCTGTGACGATAGTTACAGATTCCGATGCTTCACTTCAGGTTTACTGTATCCCTTGGACCTTCTTATTGACGATGAAACACAGAAATTGCATCGGAATTAAATCCAAAAAAAGCACAATGCCGACTTAAGTACAAGAAGACTGACTCTTCTTACTGACTATGTTTTGAACCATTCCTGTGACACTGGTTATAGATTCCGATGTTTCACTTCAGGTTTACTGTATCCCTTGGACCTTCTTATTGACGATGAACCACAGAAATTGCATCGGAATTAAATACAAAAGGCACAATGCCGACTTATAAACAAGAAGACTGACACTTCCTACTGTCTTTGTTTTGAACCATTCCTGTGACACTACTTATTGATTCCGATGCTACACTTCAGGTTTACTGTATCCCTCTGACCTTCTTATTGACGAAGAAACACAGAAATTGCATCGGAATTAAATACAAAAGGCACAATGCTGACTTAAGTACTAGAAGACTGACTCTTCTTACTGACTGTTATGAACCATTCCTGTGACACTAGTTATGGATTCCGATGCTTCACTTCATTTTTACTGTATCCCTTGGACCTTCTTATTGGCGATGAAACACAGATATTGCATCGGAATTAAATACAAAAGGCACAATGCCGACTTAAGTACAAGAAGACTGACTCTTCCTACTGTCTATGATTTGAACCATTCCTGTGACACTAGTTATAGATTCCGATGCTTCACTTCAGGTTTTCTGTATCCCTTATACCTTCTTATTGACGATGAAACACAGAAATTGCATCGGAATTAAATACAAAAGGCACAACGCCGACTTAAGTACAAGAAGACTGACCTTTCTTACTGTCTATGCTTAGAACCATTCCTGTGAAACTAGTTATAAATTCCGATGCTTCACTTCAGGTTTGCTGTATCCCTTGGACCTTCTTATTGACGATCAACAACAGAAATTGCATCGGAATTAAATACAAAAGGCACAATGCCGACTTATGTACAAGAAGACTGACACTTCCTACTGTCTTTGTTTTGAACCATTCCTGTGACACTAGTTATTGATTCCGATGCTACACTTCAGGTACACTGTATCCCTCTGACCTTCTTATTGACGATGAAACACAGAAATTGCATCGGAATTAAATACAAAAGGCACAATGCTGACTTAAGTACTAGAAGACTGACTCTTCTTACTGACTGTTTTGAACCATTCCTGTGACACTAGTTATGGATTCCGATGCTTTACTTCATTTTTACTGTATCCCTTGGACCTTCTTATTGGCGATGAAACACAGATATTGCATCGGAATTAAATACAAAAGGCACAATGCCGACTTAAGTACAAGAAGACTGACTCTTCTTACTGAATATGTTTTGAACCATTCCTGTGACGCTAGTTACAGATTCCGATGCTTCACTTCAGGTTTACTGTGTCCCTTGGACCTTCTTATTGACGATGAAACACAGAAATTGCATCGGAATTAAATCCAAAAAAAGCACAATGCCGACTTATGTACAAGAAGACTGACACTTCCTACTGTCTTTGATTTGAACCATTCCTGTGACACTAGTTACTGATTCCGATGCTACTCTTCAGGTTTACTGTATCCCTCTGACCTTCTTATTGACGATGAAACACAGAAATTGCATCGGAATTAAATACAAAAGGCACAATGCTGACTTAAGTACTAGAAGACTGACTCTTCTTACTGACTGTTTTGAACCATTCCTGTGACACTAGTTATAGATTCCGATGCTTCACTTCAGGTTTACTGTATCCCTCTGACCTTCTTATTGACGATTAAGCACAGAAATTGCATCGGAATTATATTGAAATGGCACAATGCCGACTTAAGTACAAGAAGACTGACTCTCTTCACTGTCTATGTTTTGAACCATTCCTGTGACACTAGATATAGATTCCGATGCTTCAGTTGAGGTTTACTGTATCCCTCGGACCTTCTTGTTGACGATGAAACACAGAAATTGCATCGGAATAAAATAGAAAAGGCACAATGCCGACTTAAGTACAAGAAGACTGACTCTTCCTACTGTCTATGTTTTGAACCATTCCTGTGACACTAGTTATAGATTCCGATGCTTCACTTCAGGTTAACTGTATCCCTTGGACCTTCTTAGTGACGATGAAACACAGAAATTGCATCGGAGTTAAATACAAAATGCACAATGCCGACTTAAGTACATGTAGACTAACTCTTCCTACTGTCTATGTTTAGAAACATTCCTGTGACACTAGTTATAGATTCAGATGCTTTATTTCAGGTGTTCTGTATCCCTTATACCTTCTTATTGACGATGAAACACAGAAATTGCATCGGAATTAAATACAAAAGGCACAACGCCGACTTCAGTACAAGAAGACTGACCTTTCTTACTGTCTATGCTTAGAACCATTCCTGTGAAACTAGTTATAGATTCCGATGCTTCACTTCAGGTTTGCTGTATCCCTTGGACCTTCTTATTGACGATGAACCACAGAAATTGCACCGGAATTAAATACAAAAGGCACAATGCCGACTTAAGTACAAGAAGACTGACTCTTCTTACTGTCTATGTTTTGAATCATTCCTGTGACACTAGTTATAGATTCCGATGCATCACTTCAGATTTACTGTATCCCTTGGACCTTCCTATTGACGATGAAACACAGGAATTGCATCTGAATTAAATACAAAAAGCACATTGCCGACATAAGTACAAGAAGACTGACTCTTCTTACTGACTGTTTTGAACCATTCCTGTAACACTAGTTATAGATTCCGATGCTTCACTTCAGGTTTACTGTATCCATCTGACCTTCATATTGACGATGAATCACAGAAATTGGATCGGAATTAAATAGAAAAGGCACAATGCCGACTTAAGAATAAGAAGACTGACCCTTCTTACTGTCTATGATTTGAATAATTCCTGTGACACTAGTTATAGATTCCGATGCTTCACTTCAGGTTAACTGTATCCCTTGGACCTTCTTAGTGACGATGAAACACAGAAATTGCATCGCAATTAAATACAAAAGGCACAATGCCGACTTAAGTACAAGAAGACTGACTCTTCTTACTGACAATGTTTTGAACCATTCCTGCGACGCTAGTTACAGATTCCGATGCTTCACATCAGGTTTACTGTATCCCTTGGACCTTCCTATTGACGATGAAACACAGATATTGCATCGGAATTAAATACAAAAGGCACAATGCCGACTTAAGTACAAGAAGACTGACTCTTCTTACTAACGATGTTTTGAACCGTTCCTGTGACACTAGTTAGAGCTTCAGATGGTTCACTTCAGGTTTACTGTATCCCTCTGACCTTCTTATTGACGATGAAACACAGTAATTGCGTCGGAAATAAATTGAAAAGGGCATAAAGCCGACTTAGGTACAAGAAGTCTGACTTTTCTTACTGTCTATGTTTTGAACCATTCCTGTGACACTAGTTATAGATTCCGATGCTTCACTTCAGGTTTACTGTATCCCTTGGATCTTCTTATTGATGATGAAACACAGAAATTGCATCGAAATTAAATACAAAAGGCACAATGCCGACTTAAGTACAAGAAGTCTGACTCTTCTTACTGAATATGTTTTGAACCATTCCTGTGACGCTAGTTATAGATTGCGATGCCTCACTTCAGGCTTACTGTATCCCTCTGACTTTCTTATTGACGATGAAACACAGAAATTGCATCGGAATTAAACACAAAAGGCACAATCCCGACTTATGTACAAGAAGACTGACACTTCCTACTGTCTTTGATTTGAACCATTCCTGTGACACTAGTTACTGATTCCGATGCTACACTTCAGGTTTACTGTATCCCTCTGACCTTCTTATTGACGATGAAACACAGAAATTGCATCGGAATTAAATACAAAAGGCACAATGATGACTGAAGTACTAGAAGACTGACTCTTCTTACTGACTGTTTTGAACCATTCCTGTGACACTAGTTATTCATTCCGATGCTTCACTTCAGGTTTACTGTATCCCTCTGACCCTCTTATTAACGATTAAGCACAGAAGTTGCATCGGAATTATATTCAAATGGCACAATGCCGACTAAGTTACAAGAAGACTGACTCTCCTCACTGTCTATGTTTTGAACCATTCCTGTGACACTAGATATAGATTCCGATGCTTCAGTTCAGGTTTACTGTATCCCTTAGACCTTCTTGTTGACGATGAAACACAGAAATTGCATCGGAATAAAATAGAAAAGGCACAATGCCGACTTAAGTACAAGAAGACTGACTCTTCCTACTGTCTATGTTTTGAACCATTCCTGTGACACTAGTTATAGATTCCGATGCCTCACTTCATGTTTACTGTATCCGTCTGACCTTCTTATTGACGATGAAACACAGTAATTGCGTCGGAATTAAATTGAAAAGGGTATAATGCCGACTTATGTACAAGAAGTCTGACTCTTCTTACTGTCTATGTTTTGAACCATTCCTGTGACACTAGTTATAGATTCCGATGCTTCACTTCAGGTTTACTGTATCCCTTGGACCTCCTTATTGATGATGAAACACAGAAATTGCATCGGAATTAAATACAAAAGGCACAATGCCGACTTAACTACAAGAAGACTGACTCTTCTTACTGACTATGTTTTGGACCATTCCTGTGACACTAGTTATAGATTCCGATGCTTCACTTCAGGTTTACTGTATCACTTGGACCTTCTTATTGACGATGAAGCACAGATATTGCATCGGAATTAAATACAAAAGGCACAATGCCGACGTAAGTACTAGAAGACTGACTCTTCTTACTGACTATGTTTTGAACCATTCCTGTGATACTAGTTATAGACTCCGATGCTTCACTTCAGGTTTACTGTATCCCTCTGACGTTCTTATTGACGATGAAACACAGTAATTGCGTCGGAATTAAATTGAAAAGGGCATAATGCCGACTTAAGTACAAGAAGTCTGACTCTTCTTACTGACTATGTTTTGAACCATTCCTGTGACACTAGTTATAGATTCCGATGCTTCTATTCAGGTTTACTGTATACCTTGGACCTTCTTATTGATGATGAAACACAGAAACTGCATCGGAATTAAATACAAAAGGCAGAATGCCGACTTAACTACAAGAAGACTGACTCTTGTTACTGACTGTGTTTTGAACCATTTCTGTGACACTAGTTATTGAATACGATGCCTCACTTCAGGTATACTGTATACTTCTGACTTTCTTATTGACGATGAAACACAGAAATTGCATCGGAGTTAAAAACAAAATGCACAATGCCGACTTAAGTACATGTAGACTAACTCTTCCCACTGTCTATGTTTTGAAACATTCCTGTGACACTAGTTATAGATTCCGATGCTTCATTTCAGGTTTACTGTATCCCTTGGACCTTCTTATTGACGATGAAACACAGAAATTGCATCGGAATTAAATACAAAAGGGACAATGCCGACTTAAGTACAAGAAGACTGACCTTTCTTACTGTCTATGCTTAGAACCATTCCTGTGACACTAGTTATAGATTCCGATGCTTCACTTCAGGTTTGCTGTATCCCTTGGACCTTCTTATTGACGATGAAACACAGAAATTGTATCGGAATTAAATTTAAAAGGCACAATGCCGACTCATGTACAAGAAGACTGACACTTCCTACTGTCTATGTTTTGAACCATTCCTGTGACACTAGTTATTGATTCCGATGCTATACTTCAGGTTTAATGTATCCCTTGGACCCTCTTGTTGACGAAGAAACACAGATATTGCATCGGAATAAAATAGAAAACGCAAAATGCCGACTTAAGTACAAGAAGACTGACACTTCTTACTGTCTATGTTTTGAACCATTCTTGTGACGGTCGTTACAGATTCCGTTGCTTCACTTCAGGTTTATTGTATCCCTCTGTCCTTCTTATTGTCGATGAAACACAGAAACTGCATAGGAATTAAATAGAAAAGGCACAATGCCGACTTAAGTACAAGAAGACTGACTCTTCATACTGTCTATGATTTGAACTATTACTGTGACACTAGTTATAGATTCCGATGCTTCACTTCAGGTTTACTGTATCTCCCTGACCTTCTTATTAACGATGAAACACAGATATTGCATCTGAATTAAATACAAAATGCACAATGCCGACTTAAGTACAAGAAGACTGACTCTTCAAACTGACTATGCTTTGAACCATTCCTGTGATGATAGTTATAGATTCCGATGCTTCATTTCAGGTTTACTGTATCCCTTTGACCTTCTTATTGACGATGAAACACAGAAATTGCATCGGAATTAAATACAAAGGGCACAATGCCGACTTAAGTACAAGAAGACTGACCTTTCTTACTGTCTATGCTTAGAACCATTCCTGTGACACTAGTTATAGATTCCGATGCTTCACTTCAGGTTTGCTGTATCCCTTGGACCTTCTTATTGACGATGAAACACAGAAATTGTATCGGAATTAAATGTAAAAGGCACAATGCTGACTTATGTACAAGAAGACTGACACTTCCTACTGTCTATGTTTTGAACCATTCCTGTGACACTAGTTATTGATTCCGATGCTACACTTCAGGTTTACTTTATCCCACTGACCTTCTGATTGACGATGAAACACAGAAATTGCATCGGAATTAAATACAAAAGGCACAATGCCGACTTAAGTACTAGAAGACTGACTCTTCTTACTGACTGTTTTGAACCATTCCTGTGACACTTGTTATTGATTCCGATGGTTCACTTCAGGTTTACTGTATCCCTCTGAACTTCTAATTGACGATGAAGCACAGAAATTGCATCGGAATCAAATACAAATGGCACAATGCCGACTTAAGTACAAGAAGACTGACTCTCCTCACTGTCTATGTTTTGAACCATTCCTGTGACACTAGATATAGATTCCGATGCTTCACTTCAGGTTTACTGCATCCCTTGGACGTTCTTGATGTCGATGAAACACAGGAATTGCTACGGAATAAAATAGAAAACGCACAATGCCGACTTAAGTACAAGAAGACTGACTCCTCTTACTGTCTATGTTTTGAACCATTCCAGTGACAGTCGTTACAGATTCCGATCCTTCACATCAGGTTTATTGTATCCCTCTGACCTTCTTATTGACGATGAAACACAGAAATTGCAACGGAATTAAATAGAAAAGCCTCAATGCCGATTTAAGTACAAGAAGACTGACTCTTCTTACTGTCTATGTTTTGAAACATTCCTGTGACGCTAGTTACAGATTCCGATGCTTCTCTTCAGGTTTACTGTTTCCCATGGACCTTCTTCTTGACGATGAAACACAGAAATTGCATCGGAATTAAATACAAAAGGCACAATGCCGACTTAAGTACAAGAAGACTGACCTTTCTTACTGTCTATGCTTAGAATTATTCCTGTGACACTAGTTATAGATTCCGATGCTTCACTTCAGGATTGCTGTATCCCTTGGACCTTCTTATTGACGATGAAACTCAGAAATTGCATCGGAATTAAATACAAAAGGCACAATGCCGACTTATGTACAAGAAGACTGACACTTCCTACTGACTATGGTTTGAACCATTCCTGTGACACTAGTTATTGATTCCGATGCTATACTTCAGGTTTACTGTATCCCTCTGACCTTCTTATTGACGATGAAACACAGAAATTGCATCGGAATTAAATACAAAAGGCACAATGCCGACTTAAGTACTAGAAGACTGACTCTTCTTACTGACTGTTTTGAACCATTCCTGTGACACTAGTTATAGATTCCGATGCTTCACTTCAGGTTTACTGTATCCCTCTGACCTTCTTATTGACGATGAACCGCAGAAATTGCATAGGAATTAAATAGAAAAGGCACAATGCCGACTTAAGTACAAGAAGACTGACTCTTCCTACTGTCTATGTTTTGAACCATTCCTGTGACACCAGTTATAGATTCCGATGCTTCACTTCAGGTTTACTGCATCCCTTGGACCCTCTTGTTGACGAAGAAACACAGAAATTGCATCGTAATAAAGTAGAAAACGCACAATGCCGACTTAAGTACGAGAAGACTGACTCTTCTTACTGTCTATGTTTTGAACCATTCCTGTGACGGTCGTTACATATTCCGATGCTTCACTTCAGGTTTATTGTATCCCTCTGACCATCTTATTCACGATGAAACGCAGAAATTGCATAGGAATTAAATAGAAAAGGCACAATGCCGACTTAAGTACAAGAAGACTGACTCTTCCTACAGTCTATGTTTTGAACCATTCCTGTGACACCAGTTATAGATTCCGATGCTTCACTTCAGATTTACTGTATCCCTTGGACTTTCTTATTGGCGATGAAACACTGAAATTGCATCGGAATTAAATAGAAAAAGCACATTGCCGACTTAATTACAAGAAGACTGACTCTTCTTACTGACTATGATTTGAACCATTCCTGTGACACTAGTTATAGATTCCGATGCTTCACTTCAGGTTTACTGTATCCCTCTGACCTTCTTATTGACGATGAAACACAGTAATTGCGTCGGAATTAAATAGAAAAGGCACAATGCCGACTTAAGTACAAGAAGACTGACTCTTCTTTCTGACTATGTTTTGAACCATTCCTGTGACACTAGTTATAGATTCCGATGCTTCACTTCAGGCTTACGGTATCCCATTGACCTTCTTATTGACCATGAAACACAGTGATAGCATCGCAATTTAATTGAAAAGGGCACAATGCGCACTTAAGTACAAGAAGACTGACTATCCTCACTGTCTATGTTTGGAACCATTCCTGTGACACTAGATATAGATTCCGATGCTTCACTTCAGGTTTACTGTATCCCTTGGACCTTCTTGCTGACGATGAAACACTGAAATTGCATCGGAATAAAATAGATAACGCACAATGCCGACTTAAGTACAAGAAGACTGACTCTTCTTACTGTCTATGTTTTGAACCATTCCTGTGACGGTCTTTACAGATTCCGATACTTCACTTCAGGTTTATATTATCCCTCTGACCTTCTTATTGACGATGAAACACAGAAATTGCATAGGAATTAAATAGAAAAGGCTCAGTGCCGACTTAAGTACAAGAAGACTGACCTTTCTTACTGTCTATGCTTAGAACCATTCCTGTGGCACTAGTTATAGATTTCGATGCTTCACTTCAGGTTTGCTGTATCCCTTGGACCTTCTTATTGACGATGAAACACAGAAATTGCATCGGAATTAAATACAAAATGCACAATGCCGACTTATGTACAAGAAGACTGACAGTTCCTACTGTCTATGTTTTGAACCATTCCTGTGACACTAGTTATTGATTCCGATGCTACACTTCAGGTTTACTGTATCCCACAGACTTTCTTATTGACGATGAAACACATAAAGGGCATCGGAATTAAATAGAAAAGGCACAATGCCGACTTAAGTACAAGAAGACTGACCTTTCTTACTGTCTATGCTTAGAACCATTCCTGTGACACTAGTTATAGATTTCGATGCTTCACTTCAGGTTTGCTGTATCCCTTGGACCTTCTTATTGACGATGAAACACAGAAATTGCATCGGAATTAAATACAAAAGGCACAATGCCGACTTATGTACAAGAAGACTGACAGTTCCTACTGTCTATGTTTTGAACCATTCCTGTGACACTAGTTATTGATTCCGATGCTACACTTCAGGTTTACTGTATCCCACAGACCTTCTTATTGACGATGAAACACAGAAATTGCATCGGAATTAAATACAAAAGGCACAATGCCGACTTAAGTACTAGAAGACTGACTCTTCTTACTGACTGTTTTGAACCATTCCTGTGACACTAGTTATAGATTCCGATGCCTCACTTCAGGTTTACTGTATCCCTCTGACCTTCTTATTGGCGATGAAGCACAGAAATTGCATCGGAATTAAATTCAAATGGCACATTGCCGACTTAAGTACAAGAAGACTGACTCTCCTCACTGTCTATGTTTTGAACCATTCCTGTGACACTAGATGTAGATTCCGATGCTTTACTGCTGGTTTACTGCATCCCTTGGACCTTCTTGATGACGATGAAACACAGAAATTGGATCGGAATTAAATACAAAAGGCACAATGCCGAATTAAGTACAAGAAGACTGACTCTTCTATCTGACTATGTTTTGAACCATTCCTGTGACACTAGTTATAGATTCCGATGCCTCACTTCAGGTTTACTGTATCCCACAGACCTTCTTATTGACGATGAAACACATAAAGGGCATCGGAATAAAATAGAAAACGCGACAATGAAGACTTAAGTACAAGAAGACTGACTCCTCTTACTGTCTATGTTTTGAACCATTCCTGTGACGGACGTTACAGATTCCGATGCTTCAATTCAGGTTTATTGTATCCCTCTGACCTTCTTTTTGACGATGAAACACTGAAATTGCATCGAAATTGAATAGAAAAAGCACAATGCCGACTTAAGTACAAGAAGAATGACTCTTCTTACTGACTATGATTTGAACCATTCCTGTGACACTAGTTATAGATTCCGATGCTTCACTTCAGGTTTTCTGTATCCCTCTGACCTTCTTATTGACGATGAAACACAAAAATTGCGTCGGAATTAAATAGAAAAGGCACAATGCCGACTTAAGTACAAGAAGACTGACTCTTCTTTCTGACTATGTTTTGAACCATTCCTGTGACACTAGTTAAAGATTCCGATGCTTCACTTCAGGTTTACTGTATCCCTTGCACCATCGTATTGACGATGCAAAACAGAAATTGCATCGCAATTAAATACAAAAATCACAATGCCGACTTAAGTACTAGAAGACTGACTCTTCTTACTGACTGCTTTGAACCGTTCCTGTGACACTAGATATAGATTCCGATGCTTCACTTCAGGTTTACTGTATCCCTTGGACGTTCTTATTGACGATGAAACACAGAAATTGCATCGGAATTAAATACAAAAGGCACAATGCCGACTGAAGTACATGTAGACTGTCTCTTCCTACTGTCTATGTTTTGAAACATTCCTGTGACCTTAGTTATAGATTCCGATGCTTCATTTCAGGGTTACTGTATCCCTTGGATCTTCTTATTGACGATGAAACACAGAAATTACGTCGGAATTAAATACAAAAGGCACAATGCCGACTTAAGTACAAGAAGACTGACCTTTCTTACTGTCTATGCTTAGAACCATTCCTGTGACACTAGTTATAGATTCCGATGCGTCACTTCAGGATTGCTGTATCCCTTGGACCATCTTATTGACGATGAAACACAGAAATTGCATCGGAATTAAATACTAAAGGCACAATGCCGACTTATGTACAAGAAGACTGACACTTCCTACTGTCTATGTTTTGAACCATTCCTGTGACACTAGTTATTGATTCCGATGCTATACTTCAGGTTTACTGTATCCCTCTGACCTTCTTATTGACGATGAAACACAGAAATTGCATCGGAATTAAATACAAAAGGCACAATGCCGACTTAAGTACAAGAAGACTGACTCTTCTTACTGACTGTTTTGAACCATTCCTGTGACACTAGTTATAGATTCCGATGCTTCACTTCAGGTTTACTGTATCCCTCTGACCTTCTTATTGACGATGAAACGCAGAAATTGCATAGGAATTAAATAGAGAAGGCACAATGCCGACTTAAGTACAAGAAGACTGACTCTTCCTACTGTCTATGTTTTGAACCATTCCTGTGACACCAGTTATAGATTCCGATGCTTCACTTCAGGTTTACTGTATCCCTTGGACCCTCTTGTTGACGAAGAAACACAGAAAGTGCATCGGAATAAAATAGAAAATGCACAATGCCGACTTAAATACGAGAAGAGTGACTCTTCTTACTGTCTATGTTTTGAACCATTTCTGTGACGGTCGTTACAGATTCCGATGCTTCACTTCAGGTTTATTGTATCCCTCTGACCTTCTTATTGACGATGAAACACAGATATTGCATAGGAATTAAATAGAAAAGGCACAATGCCGACTTAAGTACAAGAAGACTGACTCTTCCTACTGTCTATGCTTTGAACCATTCCTGTGACACCAGTTATAGATTCCGATGCTTCACTTCAGGTTTACTGTATCCCTTGGACGTTCTTATTGACGATGAAACACTGAAATTGCATCGGAATTAAATAGTAAAGGCACAATGCCGACTTAAGTACAAGAAGACTGACTCTTCTTTCTGACTATGTTTTGAACCATTCCTGTGACACTAGTTATAGATTCCGATGCTTCACTTCAGGTTTACTGTATGCCTCTGACCTTCTTATTGATGATGAAACACAGAAATTGCATCGGAATTAAATAGAAAAGCCTCAATGCCGACTTAAGAACAAGAAGACTGACTCTTCTGACTGTCTATGCTTTGAAACATTCCTGTGACACTAGTTATAGATTCCGATGCTTCACTTCAGGTTTACTGTATCCCTCTGACCTTCTAATTGAAGATGAAACACAGATAGTGCATCGGAGTTAAATACAAAAGGCACAATGCCAACTTAAGTACAAGAAGACTGACTCTTCCTACTGTCTATGTTTTGAACCATTCCTGTGACACTAGTTATAGATTCCGATGCTTCACTTCAGGTTTACTGTATACCTTGGACGATTTTATTGACGATGAAACACAGAAATTGCACCGGAATTAAATACAAAAGGCACAATGCCGACTGAAGTACATGTAGACTGACTCTTCTACTGTCTATGTTTTGAAACATTCCTGTGACCTTAGTTATAGATTCCGATGCTTCATTTCAGGGTTACTGTAACACTTGGACCTTCTTATTGGCGATGAAACACATAAAGGGCATCGGAATTAAATAGAAAAGCCACAATGCCGACTTAAGTGCAAGAAGACTGACCTTTCTTACTGTCTATGCTTAGAACCATTCCTGTGACACTAGTTATAGATTCCGATGCTTCACTTCAGGTTTGCTGTATCCCTTGGACCTTCTTATTGACGATGAAACACAGAAATTGCATCGGAATTAAATATAAAAGGCACAATGCCGACTAATGTACAAGAAGACTGACACTTCCTTCTGTCTATGTTTTGAACCATTCCTGTGACACTAGTTATAGATTCCGATGCTTCACTTCAGGTTTACTGTATCCCTCTGACCTTCTAATTGAAGATGAAACACAGATAGTGCATCGGAGTTAAATACAAAAGGCACAATGCCAACTTAAGTACAAGAAGACTGACTCTTCCTACTGTCTATGTTTTGAACCATTCCTGTGACACTAGTTATAGATTTCGATGCTTCACTTCTGGATTACTGTATCCCTCTGACCTTCTTTTTGACGATGAAACACAGAAATAGGATCGGAATTAAATACAAAAGGCACAATGCCGAATTAAGTAAAAGAAGACTGACTCTTCTTACTGTCTATGTTTTGAACCATTCCTATTACACTAGTTATAGATTTCGATGCTTCACTTCAGATTTACTGTATCCCTTGGACCTTCTTATTGACGATGAAACACAGAAGTTGCATCGGAATTAAATAGAAAAGGCACAATGCCGACTTAAGTACAAGAAGACTGACTCTTCATACTGACAATGCTTTGAACCATTCCTGCGACGCTAGTTACAGATTCCGATGCTTCACATCAGGTTTACTGTATCCCTTGGACCTTGTTATTGACGATGAAACACAGATATTGCATCGGAATTATATACAAAAGGCACAATGCCGACTTAAGTACAAGAAGACTGACTCGTCTTACTAACGATAATTTGAACCATTCCTGTGACACTAGTTAGAGCTTCCGATGCTTCACTTCAGGTTTACTGTATCGCTCTGACCTTCTTATTGACGATGAAGCACAGTAATAGCGTCGGAATTAAATTGAAAAGAGCATAATGCCGACTTAAGTACAAGAAGACTGACTCTTCTTACTGACTGTTTTTAACCATTCCTGTGACACTAGTTATAGATTCCGATGCTTCACTTCAGGTTTACTGTATCCCTCAGACCTTCTTATTGACGATGAAGCACAGATATTGCATCGGAATTAAATTCAAATGGCACAATGCCGACTTAAGTACAAGAAGACTGACTCTCCTCACTGACTATGTTTTGAATTATTCCTGTGACACTAGATATAGATTCCGATGCTTCACTTCAGGTTTACTGCATCATTTGGACCTTCTTGGTGACGATGAAACACAGAAATTGCATCGGAGTAAAATAGAAAACGCACAATGCCGACTTAAGTACAAGAAGACTGATTCCTCTTACTGTCTATGTTTTGAACCATTCCTGTGACGGTCGTTACAGATTCCGATGCTTCACTTCAGGTTTATTGTATCCCTCTGACCTTCTTATTGACGATGAAACACAGAAATTGCATTGGAATTAAATAGAAAAGGCACAATGCCGACTTAAGTACAAGAAGACTGATTCTTCCTACTGTCTATGTTTTGAACCATTCCTGTGACACTAGTTATAGATTCCGATGCTTCACTTCAAGTTTACTGTATCCCTTGGACGTTCTTATTGACGATGAAACACAGAAATTGCATCGGAATTAAACACAAAAGGCACAAAGCCGACTGAAGTACATGTAGACTGACTCTTCCTACTGTCTATGTTTTGAAACATTCCTGTGACCTTAGTTATAGGTTCCGATGCTTCATTTCAGGGTTACTGTATCCCTTGGACCTTCTTATTGACGATGAAACACATAAAGGGCTTCGGAATTAAATACAAAAGGCACAATGCCGACTTAAGTACAAGACGACTGACCTTTCTTACTGTCTATGCTTAGAATTATTCCTGTGACACTAGTTATAAATTCCGATGCTTCACTTTAGGTTTGCTGTATCCCTTGGACCTTCTTATTGACGATGAAACACAGAAATTGCATCGGAATTAAATACAAAAGGCACAATGCCGACTTATGTACAAGAAGACTGACACTTCCTACTGTCTATGTTTTGAACCATTCCTGTGACACTAGTTATTGATTCCGATGCTACACTTCAGGTTTACTGTATCCCACTGACCATATTATTGACGATGAAACACAGAAATTGCATCGGAATTAAATACAAAAGGCACAATGCCGACTTAAGTACTAGAAGACGGACTCTTCTTACTGACTGTTTTGAACCATTTCTGTGACACTAGTTATAGATTCCGATGCTTCACTTCGGGTTTACTGTATCCCTCTGACCTTCTTATTGATGATGAAGCACAGATATTGCATCGGAAATAAATTCAAATGGCACAATGCCGACTTAAGTACAAGAAGACTGACTCTCCTCACTGTCTATGTTATGAACCATTCCTGTGACACTAGATATAGATTCCGATGCTTCACTTCAGGTTTATTGCATCCCTTGGACCTTCTTGATGACGATGAAAGACAGAAATTGCATCGGAATAAAATAGAAAACGCACAATGCCGACTTAAGTACAAGAAGACTGACTCCTCTTACTGTCTATGTTTTGAACCATTCCTGTGACGGTCGTTACAGATTCCGATGCTTCACTTCGGGTTTATTGTATCCCTCTGACCTTCTTATTGACGATGAAACACAGAAATTGCATTGGAATTAAATAGAAAAGGCACAATGCCGACTTAAGTACAAGAAGACTGACTCTTCCTACTGTCTATGTTTTGAACCATTCCTGTGACACTAGTTATAGATTCCGATGCTTCACTTCAGGTTTACTGTATCTCTTGGACGTTCTTACTGACGATGAAACACTGAAATTGCATCGAAATTAAATAGAAAAAGCACAATGCCGACTTAAGTACAAGATGACTGACTCTTCTTACTGACTATGGTTTGAACCATTCCTGTGACACTAGTTATAGATTCCGATGCTTCACTTCAGGTTTACTGTATCCCTCTGACCTTCTTATTGACGATGAAACACAGAAATTGCGTCGGAATTAAATAGAAAAGGCACAATGCCGACTTAAGTACAAGAAGACTGACTCTTCTTTCTGACTATGTTTTGAACCATTCCTGTGACACTAGTTAAAAGTTCCGATGCTTCACTTCAGGTTTACTGTATCCCTCTGACCTTCGAATTGAAGATGAAACACAGATAGTGCATCGGAGTTAAATACAAAAGGCACAGTGCCGACTTAAGTACAAGAAGACTGACTCTTCTTACTGACAATGTTTTGAACCATTCCTGCGACGCTAGTTACAGATTCCGATGCTTCACATCAGGTTTACTGTATCCCTTGGACCTTCTTATTGACGATGAAACACAGATATTGCATCGGAATTAAATACAAAAGGCACAATGCCGACTTAAGTTCTAGAAGACTGACTCTTCTTACTGACTGTTTTGAACCATACCTGTGACACTAGTTATAGATTCCGATGCTTCACTTCAGGTTTACTGTATCCCTCTGACTTTCTTATTGACGTGAAGCACAGAAATTGCATCGGAATTAAATTCAAATGGCACAATGCCGACTTAAGTAGAAGAAGACTGACCCTCCTCACTGTCTATGTTTTGAACCATTCCTATGACACTAGATATAGATTCCGTTGCTTCACTTCAGGTTTACTGTATCCCTTGGACCCTCTTGTTGACGAAGAAGCACAGAAATTGCATCGGAATAAATTAGAAAACGCACAATGCCGACTTAAGTACAAGAAGACTGACACTTCTTACTGACCACGTTTTGAACCATTCCTGTGACGGTCGTTACAGATTCCGATGCTTAACTTCAGGTTTATTGTATCCCTCTAACCTTCTTATTGACGATGAAACACAGAAATTGCATAGGAATTAAATAGAAAAGGCACAATGCCGACTTAAGTACAAGAAGACTGACTCTTCCTACTGTCTATGTTTTGAAACATTCCTGTGACACCAGTTATGGATTCCGATGCTTCACTTCAGGTTTACTGTATCCCTTGGACGTTCTTATTGACGATGAAATACTGAAATTGCATCGGAATTAAATAGAAAAAGCACAATGCCGACTTAAGTACAAGAAGACTGAATCTTCTTACTGACTATGATTTGAACCATTCCTGTGACACTAGTTATAGATTCCGATGCTTCACTTCAGGTTTACTGTATCCCTCTGACCTTCGTATTGACGATGAAACACAGAAATTGCGTCGGAATTGAATAGAAACGGCACAATGCAGACTTAAGTACAAGATGACTGACTCTTCTTTCTGACTATGTTTTGAACCATTCCTGTGACACTAGTTATAGATTCCGATGCTTCACTTCAGGTTTACTGTATCCCTCTGACCTTCTTATTGACGATGAAACACAGATATTGCATCAGAATTAAATAGAATAGCCTCAATGCCGACTTAAGTACAAGAAGACTGACTCTTCTTACTGTCTATGCTTTGAAACATTCCTGTGACGCTAGTTACAGATTCCGATGCTTCTCTTCAGGTATACTGTTTCCCTTGGACCTTCTTCTTGACGAGAAACACAGATATCGCATCGGAATTAAATACAAAAGGCACAAAGCCGACGTAAGTACAAGAAGACTGACTCTTCTTACTGAGTATGTTTTAAACCATGCCTGTGACACTAGTTACAAATTCCGATGCTTCACTTCAGGTTTACGGTATCCCTCTGACCTTCTTATTGACGATGAAGCACAGAAATTGCATCGGAATTAAATTCAAATGGCACAATGCCGACTTAAGTACAAGACGACTGACCTTTCTTACTGTCTATGCTTAGAACCATTCCTGTGACACTAGTTATAGATTCCGATGCTTCACTTCAGGTTTGCTGTATCCCTTGGACCTTCTTATTGACGATGAAACACAGAAATTGCATCGGAATTAAATACAAAAGGCACACTGCCGACTTATGTACAAGAAGACTGACACTTCCTACTGTCTATGTTTTGAACCATTCCTGTGACACTAGTTATTGATTCCGATGCTACACTTCAGGTTTACTGTATCCCACTGACCTTCTTATTGACGATGAAACACAGAAATTGCATCGGAATTAAATACAAAAGGCACAATGCCGACTTAAGTACTTGAAGACTGACTCTTCTTACTGACTGTTTTGAACCATTCCTGTGACACTAGTTATAGATTCCGATGCTTCACTTCAGGTTTACTGTATCCCTCTGACCTTCTTATTGACGATGAAGCACAGAAATTGCATCGGAATTAAATTCAAATGGCACAATGCCGACTTAAGTACAAGAAGACTGACTCTCCTCACTGTCTATGTTATGAACCATTCCTGTGACACTAGATATAGATTCCGATGCTTCACTTCAGGTTTACTGCATCCCTTGGACCTTCTTGATGACGATGAAACACAGAAATTGCATCGGAATAAAATAGAAAACGCAAAATGCCGACTTAAGTACAAGAAGACTGACTCCTCTCACTGTCTATGTTTGAACCATTCCTGTGACGGTCGTTACAGATTCCGATGCTTCACTTCAGGTTTATTGTATCCCTCTGACCTTCTTATTGACGATGAAACACAGAAATTGCATTGGAATTAAATAGAAAAGGCACAATGCCGACTTAAGTAAAAGAAGACTGACTCTTCCTACTGTCTATGTTTTGAACCATTCCTGTGACACTAGTTATAGATTCCGATGCTTCACTTCAGGTTTACTGTATCACTTGCAATTTCGTATTGACGATGCAACACAGAAATGGCATCGGAATTAAATACAAAAGGCACAAAGCCGACTTAAGTACTAGAAGACTGACTATCCTCACTGTCTATGTTTCGAAGCATTCCTGTGACACTAGATATAGATTAAGATGCTTCACTTCAGGTTTACTGTATCCCTTGGACCTTCTTGTTGACGATGAAACACAGAAATTGCATCGGAATAAAATAGAAAACGCACAATGCCGACTTAAGTACAAGAAGACTGACTCTTCTTACTGTCTATGTTTTGAACCATTCCTGTGAGGGTCGTTACAGAATCCGATGCTTCACTTCAGGTTTATTGTATCCCTCTGACCTGTTTATTGACGATGAAACACGGAAATTGCATAGGAATTAAATAGAAAAGGCACAATGCCGACTTAAGTACATGAAGACTGACTCTTACTACTGTCTATGTTTTGAACCATTCCTGTGACACTAGTTATAGATTCCGATGCTTCACTTCAGGTTTACTGTATCCCTTGGACGTTCTTATTGACGATGAAACACAGAAATTGCATCGGATTAAATACAAAATGCACAATGCCGACTTAAGTACTAGAAGACTGACTCTTCTTACTGACTGCTTTGAACCATTCCTGTGGCACTAGTTATAGATTCCGATGCTTCACTTCAGGTTTACTGTGTCCCTCTGACCTTCTTATTGACGATGAAACACAGATAGTGCATCGGAATTATATACAAATGGCACAGTGCCACTTAAGTACAAGAAGACTGACTCTCCTTACTGTCTATGTTTTGAACCATTCCTGTGACACTAGATATAGATTCCGATGCATCGCTTCAGGTTTACTGTATCACTTGGTCCTTGTTATTGACGATGAAACATAGAAATTGCATCGGTATTAAATACAAAAGGCACAGTGCCGACTTAAGTACAAGAAGACTGACCCATCTTACTGTCTATGTTTTGAACCATTCCTGTGACACTAGTTATAGATTCCGATGCATCGCTTCAGGTTTACTGTATCACTTGGTCCTTGTTATTGACGATGAAACATAGAAATTGCATCGGTATTAAATACAAAAGGCACAGTGCCGACTTAAGTACAAGAAGACTGACCCATCTTACTGTCTATGATTTGAACAATTCCTGTGACACAAGTTATAGATTCCGATGATTCACTTCATGTTTACTGTTTTCCTTGGAGTTCCGTATTGACGATGAAACACAGAAATTGCATCGGAATTAAATAGAATAGGCACAATGCCGACATAAGTACAAGAAGAATGACTCTTCTCTCTGACTATGTTTGGAAGCATTCCTGTGGCACTAGTTATAGATTCCGATGCTTCACTTCAGGTTTACTGTATCCCTCTGAACGTCTTACTGACGATGAAACACAGAAATTGCATCGGAGTTAAATAGAAAAGGCACAATGCCGACTTAAGTACAAGAAGACTGACTCTTCCTACTGTCTATAGCTTGAACCACTCCTGTGACACTAGTTAGAGATTCCGATGCTTCACTTCAGGTTTACTGTATCCCTCTGACCATCTTATTGACGATGGAACACAGAAATTGCATCGGAATTAAATAAAAAAGGCACAATGCCGACTTAAGTACAAGAAGACTGACTCTTCTTACTGTCTATGATTTGCACCATTCCTGTGACGCTAGTTACAGATTCCGATGCTTCACTTCAGGTTTACTGTATCCCTCTGACCATCTTATTGACGATGAAACACAGATATTGCATCGGAATTAAATAGAAAAGGCACAATGCCGACTTATGTACAAGAAGACTGACTCTTCCTAATGTCTATGCTTTGAACCATTCCTGTGACATTAGTTATAGATTCCGATGCTTCACTTCAGGTTTACTGTATCCCTCTGACCTTCTTATTGACGATGAAACACAGAAATTGCATCGGAATTAAATACAAAATGCAAAATGCCGACTTAAGTGCAGGAAGACTGACTCTTCTTACTGTCTATGTTTTGAACCATTCCTGTGACGCTTGTTACAGATTCCGATGCTTCACTTCAGGTTTACTGCATCCCTCTGACCTTCTTATTGACGATGGAACACAGAAATTGCATCCGAATTAAATACAAAAGGCACAATGCTGACTTAAGTACAAGAAGACTGACTCTTCTTCATGACTATGTTTTGAACCATTCCTGTGACACTAGTTATAGATTCCGATGCTTCACTTCAGATTTACTGTAACCCTCTGACCTTCTTAATGACGATGAAACACAGAAATTGCATCGGAATTAAATACAAAAGGCACAATGCCGACTTAAGTACTAGAAGACTGACTCTTCTTACTGACTGTTTTGAACCATTCCTGTGACACTAGTTATAGATTCCGATGCTTCACTTCAGGTTTACTGTATCCCTCTGACCCTCTTATTGACGACGAAGCACAG
The DNA here is from genome assembly GCF_021461395.2 of Schistocerca americana. Taxonomy (NCBI): domain Eukaryota; kingdom Metazoa; phylum Arthropoda; class Insecta; order Orthoptera; family Acrididae; genus Schistocerca; species Schistocerca americana. The sequence continues at coordinate 5,883,317 of NW_025725928.1, read as the reverse complement.
AAATTGCATCGGAATTAAATTCAAATGGCACAATGCCGACTTAAATACAAGAAGACTGACTCTCCTCACTGTCTATGTTATGAACCACTCCTGTGGCACTAGATATAGATTCCGATGCTTCACTTCAGGTTTACTGCATCCCTTGGACCTTCTTGATGACGATGAAACACAGAAATATCATCGGAATAAAATAGAAAACGCAAAATGCCGACTTAAGTACAAGAAGACTGACTCCTCTCACTGTCTATGTTTGAACCATTCCTGTGACGGTCGTTACAGTTTCCGATGCTTCACTTCAGGTTTATTGTATCCCTCTGACCTTCTTATTGACGATGAAACACAGAAATTGCATTGGAATTAAATAGAAAAGGCACAATGCCGACTTAAGTAAAAGAAGACTGACTCTTCCTACTGTCTATGATTTGAACCATTCCTGTGACACTAGTTATAGATTCCGATGCTTCACTTCAGATTTACTGTAACCCTCTGACCTTCTTAATGACGATGAAACACAGAAATTGCATCGGAATTAAATACAAAAGGCACAATGCCGACTTAAGTACTAGAAGACTGACTCTTCTTACTGACTGTTTTGAACCATTCCTGTGACACTAGTTATAGATTCCGATGCTTCACTTCAGGTTTACTGTATCCCTCTGACCTTCTTATTGACGATGAAGCACAGAAATTGCATCGGAATTAAATTCAAATGGCACAATGCCGACTTAAATACAAGAAGACTGACTCTCCTCACTGTCTATGTTATGAACCACTCCTGTGGCACTAGATATAGATTCCGATGCTTCACTTCAGGTTTACTGCATCCCTTGGACCTTCTTGATGACGATGAAACACAGAAATATCATCGGAATAAAATAGAAAACGCAAAATGCCGACTTAAGTACAAGAAGACTGACTCCTCTCACTGTCTATGTTTGAACCATTCCTGTGATGGTCGTTACAGTTTCCGATGCTTCACTTCAGGTTTATTGTATCCCTCTGACCTTCTTATTGACGATGAAACACAGAAATTGCATTGGAATTAAATAGAAAAGGCACAATGCCGACTTAAGTAAAAGAAGACTGACTCTTCCTACTGTCTATGTTTTGAACTTTTCCTGTGACACTAGTTATAGATTCCGATGCTTCACTTCAGGTTTACTGTATCACTTGCAATTTCGTATTGACGATGCAACACAGAAATGGCATCGGAATTAAATACAAAAGGCACAAAGCCGACTTAAGTACTAGAAGACTGACTATCCTCACTGTCTATGTTTTGAAGCATTCCTGTGACACTAGATATAGATTCCGATGCTTCACTTCAGGTTTACTGTATCCCTTGGACCTTCTTGTTGACGATGAAACACAGAAATTGCATCGGAATAAAATAGAAAACGCACAATGCCGACTTAAGTACAAGAAGACTGACTCTTCTTACTGTCTATGTTTTGAACCATTCCTGTGAGGGTCGTTACAGAATCTGATGCTTCACTTCAGGTTTATTGTATCCCTCTGACCTACTTATTGACGATGAAACACGGAAATTGCATAGGAATTGAATAGAAAAGGCACAATGCCGACTTACGTACATGAAGACTGACTCTTCCTACTTTCTATGTTTTGAACCATTCCTGTGACACTAGTTATAGATTCCGATGCTTCACTTCAGGTTTACTGTATCCCTTGGACGTTCTTATTGACGATGAAACACAGAAATTGCATCGGATTAAATACATAATGCACAATGCCGACTTAAGTACTAGAAGACTGACTCTTCTTACTGACTGCTTTGAACCATTCCTGTGGCACTAGTTATAGATTCCGATGCTTCACTTCAGGTTTACTGTGTCCCTCTGACCTTCTTATTGACGATGAAACACAGATAGTGCATCGGAATTATATACAAATAGCACAGTGCCACTTAAGTACAAGAAGACTGACTCTCCTTACTGTCTATGTTTTGAACCATTCCTGTGACACTAGTTATAGATTCCGATGCATCACTTCAGGTTTACTGTATCACTTGGTCCTTGTTATTGACGATGAAACATAGAAATTGCATCGGTATTAAATACAAAAGGCACAGTGCCGACTTAAGTACAAGAAGACTGACCCTTCTTACTGTCTATGTTTTGAACCATTCCTGTGACACTAGTTATAGATTCCGATGCTTCACTTCAGGTTTACTGTATCCCTCTGACCTTCTTATTGACGATGAAACACAGATATTGCATCGGAAATAAATACAAAAATCAAAATGCCGACTTAAGTACAAGAAGACTGACTCAACTTACTGTCTATGATTTGAACAATTCCTGTGACACTAGTTATAGATTCCGATGATTCACTTCATGTTTACTGTTTTCCTTGGAGTTCCGTATTGACGATGAAACACAGAAATTGCATCGGAATTAAATAGAAAAGGCACAATGCCGACATAAGTACAAGAAGAATGACTCTTCTCTCTGACTATGTTTGGAAGCATTCCTGTGGCACTAGTTATAGATTCCGATGCTTCACTTCAGGTTTACTGTATCCCTCTGAACGTCTTACTGACGATGAAACACAGAAATTGCATCGGAGTTAAATAGAAAAGGCACAATGCCGACTTTAGTACAAGAAAACTGACTCATCCTACTGTCTATAGCTTGAACCACTCCTGTGACACTAGTTATAGATTCCGATGCTTCACTTCAGGTTTACTGTATCCCTCTGACCATCTTATTGACGATGGAACACAGATATTGCATCAGAATTAAATAAAAAAGGCACAATGCCGACTTAAGTACAAGAAGACTGACTCTTCTTACTGTCTATGATTTGCACCATTCCTGTGACGCTAGTTACAGATTCCGATGCTTCACTTCAGGTTTACTGTATCCCTCTGACCATCTTATTGACGATGAAACACAGATATTGCATCGGAATTAAATAGAAAAGGCACAATGCCGACTTATGTACAAGAAGACTGACTCTTCCTACTGTCTATGCTTTGAACCAATCCTGTGACACTAGTTATAGATTCCGATGCTTCACTTCAGGTTTACTGTATCCCTCTGACCTTCTTATTGACGATGAAACACAGAAATTGCATCGGAATTAAATACAAAATGCAAAATGCCGACTTAAGTGCAGGAAGACTGACTCTTCTTACTGTCTATGTTTTGAACCATTCCTGTGACGCTTGTTACAGATTCCGATGCTTCACTTCAGGGTTACTGCATCCCTCTGACCTTCTTATTGACGATGGAACACAGAAATTGCATCGGAATTAAATACACAAGGCACAATGCCGACTTAAGTACAAGAAGACTGACTCTTCTTACTGACTATGTTTTGAACCATTCCTGTGACACTAGTTATAGATTCCGATGCTTCACTTCAGATTTACTGTAACCCTCTGCCCTTCTTATTGGCGATGAAACACAGAAATTGCATCGGAATTAAATACAAAATGCACAATGCCGCCTTAAGTACAAGAAGACTGACTCTACTTAGTGACTGTTTTGAACCATTCCTGTGGCACTAGTTATAGATTCCGATGTTTTACTTCAGATTAACTGTATCCCTCTAACCTTCTTATTGACGATGAAACACAGAAATTGCATTGGAATTTTATACAAATGGTACAATGCCACTTAAGTACAAGAAGACTGACTCTCCTTACTGTCAATGTTTTGAACCATTCCAGTGCCACTAGTTATAGATTCCGATGCATCACTTTAGGTTTACTGTATCCCTTGGACCTTGTTATTGACGATGAAACACATAAAGGGCATCGGAATTAATTAGAAAAGGCACAATGCCGACTTAAGTACAAGAATACTGACCTTTCTCACTGTCTATGCTTAGAACTATTCCTGTGACATAAGTTATAGATTCCGATGCTTCACTTCAGGTTTGCTGTATCCCTTGGACCTTCTTATTGACGATGAAACACAGAAATTGCATCGGAATTAAATACAAAAGGCACAATACCGACTTATGTACAAGAAGACTGACACTTCCTACTGTCTATGTTTTGAACCATTCCTGTGACACTGGTTATTGATTCCGACGCTACACTTCAGGTTTACTGTATCCCACTGACCTTCTTATTGACGATGAAACACAGAAATTACATCGGAATTAAATACAAAAGGCACAATGCCGACTTAAGTACTAGAAGACTGACTCTTCTTACTGACTGTTTTGAACCATTCCTGTGTCACTAGTTATAGATTCCGATGCTTCACTTCAGGTTTACTGCATCCCTTGGACCTTCTTGATGACGATGAAACACAGAAATTGAATCGGAATAAAATAGAAAACGCACAATGCCGACTTAAGTACAAGAAGACTGACTCCTCTTACTGTCTATAATTTGAACCATTCCTGTGACGGTCGTTACAGATTCCGATGCTTCACTTCAGGTTTATTGTATCCCTCTGACCTTCTTATTGACGATGAAATACAGAAATTGCATTGGAATTAAACAGAAAAGGCACAATGCCGACTTAAGTACAAGAAGACTGACTCTTCCTACTGTCTATGTTTTGAACCATTCCTGTGACACTAGTTATAGATTCCGATGCTCCACTTCAGGTTTACTGTATCCCTTGTACGTTCTTATTGACGATGAAACACTGAAATTGCATCGAAATTAAATAGAAAAAGCACAATGCCGACTTAAGTACAAGAAGACTGACTCTTCTAATGACTATGATTTGAACCATTCCTGTGACACTAGTTATTGATTCCGATGCTTCACTTCAGGTTTACTGTATCCCTCTGACCTTCTTATTGACGATGAAACACAGAAATTGCGTCGGAATTAAATAGAAGGGGCACAATGCCGTCTTAAGTACAAGAAGACTGACTCTTCTTTGTGACTATGTTTTGAACCATTCCTGTGACTCTAGTTATAGATTCCGATGCTTCACTTCAGGTTTACTGTGTCCCTCTGACCTTCTTATTGACGATGAAACACAGAAATTTCATCGGAATAAAATAGAAAAGCCTCAATGCCGACTGAAGTACAAGAAGACTGACTCTACTTACTGTCTATGTTTTGAAACATTCCTGTGACGCTAGTTACAGATTCCGATGCTTCTCTTCAGGTTTACTGTTTCCCTTGGACCTTCTTCTAATGATAAAACACAGATATTGCATCGGAATTAAATACAAAAGGGACAAAGCCGACGTAAGTACAAGAAGACTGACTCTTCTTACTGAGTATGCTTTAAACCATTCCTGTGACACTAGTTAGAAATTCCGATGCTTCACTTCAGGTTTACGGTATCCCTCTGACCTTCTTATTGACGTTGAAACACAGTAATAGCATCGGAACTAAATTGAAGAGGGAACAATGCCGACTTAAGTACAAGATGACTGACTCTTCTTACTGTCTATGTTTTGAACCATTCCTGTGACACTAGTTATAGATTCCGATGCTTCACTTCAGGTTTACTGTATCCCTTAGACCTTCGTATTGACGATGCAACACAGAAATTGCAACGGAATTAAATGCCAAAGGCACAATGCCGATTAAGGTACAAGAAGACTGACTCTTCTTACTGACTATATTTGAACCATTCCTGTGACACTAATTATATATTCTGATGCTTCACTTCAAGTTTGCGGTAGCCCTCTGACCTTCTTATTGACGATGAAACACAGAAATTGCATCGCAATGAAATACAAAAGGCACAATGCCGACTTAAGTACAAGAGGACTAACCTTTCTTACTGTCTATGCTTGGACCATTCCTGTGACACTAGTTATAGATTCCGATGTTTCACTTCAGGTTTACTGTATCCCTTGGACTTTCTTATTGACGATGAAACACAGAAATTGAATCGGAATTAAATACAAAAGGCACAATGCCGACTTAAGTACAAGAAGACTAACATTTCTTACTGTCTATGTTTTGAACCATTCCTGTAACACTAGTTATAGATTCCGATGCTTCACTTCAGGTTTATTGTATCTCTCTGTCCCTCTTATATACGATGAAATACGGAAATTGCATCGGAATTAAATAAAAAAGGCACAATGCCGACTTAAGTACAAGAAGACTGACTCTTCTTACTGACTGCTTTGAACCATTCCTGTGGCACTAGTTATAGATTCCGATGCTTCACTTCAGGTTTACTGTGTCCCTCTGACCTTCTTATTGACGATAAAACTCAGAAATTGCATCGGAATTATATACAAATGGCACAGTGACACTTAAGTACAAGAAGACTGACTCTCCTTACTGTCTATGTTTTGAACCATTCCTGTGACACTAGTTATAGATTCCGATGCATCACTTCAGGTTTACTGTATCACTTGGTCCTTGTTATTGACGATGAAACATAGAAATTGCATCGGTATTAAATACAAAAGGCACAGTGCCGACTTAAGTACAAGAAGACTGACCCATCTTACTGTCTATGTTTTGAACCATTCCTGTGACACTAGTTATAGATTCCGATGCTTCACTTCAGGTTTACTGTATCCCTCTGACCTTCTTATTGACGATGAAACACAGATATTGCATCGGAAATAAATACAAAAATCAAAATGCCGACTTAAGTACAAGAAGACTGACTCAACTTACTGTCTATGATTTGAACAATTCCTGTGACACTAGTTATAGATTCCGATGATTCACTTCATGTTTACTGTATTCCTTGGACTTCCGTATTGACGATGAAACACAGAAATTGCATCGGAATTAAATAGAAAAGGCACAATGCCGACATAAGTACAAGAAGAATGACTCTTCTCTCTGACTATGTTTGGAAGCATTCCTGTGGCACTAGTTATAGATTCCGATGCTTCACTTCAGGTTTATTGTATCCCTCTGACCTTCTTATTGACGATGAAACACAGATATTGCATCGGAATTAAATAGAAAAGGTACAATGCCGACTTAAGTACAAGTGGACTGATTCTTCTTACTGAATATGTTTTGAACCATTCCTGTGACACAAGTTATGGATTCCGATGCTTCACTTCAGGTTTACTGTATCCCTCTGAACGTCTTACTGACGATGAAACACAGAAATTGCATCGGAATTAAATAGAAAAGGCACAATGCCGACTTAAGTACAAGAAGACTGACTCTTCTTACTGTCTATGGCTTGAACCACTCCTGTGACACTAGTTATAGATTCCGATGCTTCACTTCAGGTTTACTGTATCCCTCTGACCGTCTTATTGACGATGAAACACAGAAATTGCATCGGAATTAAATAAAAAAGGCACAATGCCGACTTAAGTACAAGAAGACTGACTCTTCATACTGTCTATGATTTGCACCATTCCTGTGACGCTAGTTACAGATTCCGATGCTTCACTTCAGGTTTACTGTATCCCTCTGACCATCTTATTGACGATGAAACACAGAAATTGCATCGGAATTAAATAGAAAAGGCACAATGCCGACTTATGTACAAGAAGACTGACTCTTCCTACTGTCTATGCATTGAACCATTCCTGTGACGCTAGTTATAGATTCCGATGCTTCACTTCAGGTTTACTGTATCCCTCTGACCTTCTTATTGACGATGAAACACAGAAATTGCATCGGAATTAAATACAAAATGCAAAATGCCGACTTAAGTGCAGGAAGACTGACTCTTCTTACTGTCTATGTTTTGAACCATTCCTGTGACGCTTGTTACAGATTCCAATGCTTCACTTCAGGTTTACTGCATCCCGCTGACCTTCTTATTGACGATGGAACACAGAAATTGCATCGGAATTAAATACAAAAGGCACAATGCCGACTTAAGTACAAGAAGACTGACTCTTCTTACTGACTATGTTTTGAACCATTCCTGTGACACTAGTTATAGATTCCGATGCTTCACTTCAGATTTACTGTAACCCTCTGACCTTCTTATTGGCGATGAAACACAGAAATTGCATCGGAATTAAATACAAAATGCACAATGCCGCCTTAAGTACAAGAAGACTGACTCTTCTTACTGACTGTTTTAAACCATTCCTGTGGCACTAGTTATAGATTCCGATGTTTTACTTAAGATTTACTGTATCCCTCTAACCTTCTTATTGACGATGAAACACAGAAATTGCATTCGAATTTTATACAAATGGTACAATGCCACTTAAGTACAAGAAGACTGACTCTCCTTACTGTCAATGTTTTGAACCATTCCAGTGCCACTAGTTATAGATTCCGATGCATCACTTTAGGTTTACTGTATCCCTTGGACCTTCCTATTGACGATGAAACACAGAAATTGCATCGGTATTAGGTACCAAAGGCACAATGCCGACTTAAGTACAAGAAGACTGACACTTCTTACTGTCTATGTTTTGAACCATTCCTGTGACACTAGTTACAGATTCCGATGCTTCACTTCAGGTTTACTGTATCCCTCTGCACTTCTTATTGACGATGAAACACAGAAATTGCATCGGAATAAAATACAAAAATCAAAATGCCGACTGAAGTACAAGAAGACTGACTCAACTTACTGTCTATGATTTGTACCATTCCTGTGACACTAGTTATAGATTCCGATGGTTCACTTCAGGTTTACTGTATTCCTTGGACCTTCCGTATTGACGATGAAACACAGAAATTGCATCGGAATTAAATAGAAAATTCACAATGCCGACTTAAGTACAAGAAGACTGACTCTTCTTTCTGACTATGTTTGGAAGCATTCCTGTGACACTAGTTATAGATTCCGATGCTTCACTTCAGGTTTATAGTATCCCTCTGACCTTCTTATTGACGATGAAACACAGATATTGCGTCGGAAATCAAATAGAATAGGCACAATGCCGACTTAAGTACAAGAAGACTGATTCCTCTTACTGAATATGTTTTGAACCATACCTGTGACACTAGTTATAGATTCCGATGCTTCACTTCAGGTTTACTGTATCCCTCTGAACTTCTTACTGACGATGAAACGCAGAAATTGCATCGGAATTAAATAGAAATAGCACAATGCCGACTTATGTACAAGAAGACTGACTCTTCTTACTGTCTATGGTTTGAATCATTCCTGTGACACTAGTTATAGATTCCGATGCTTCACCTCGGGTTTACTGTATCCCTTGGACCTTCGTATTTACGATGAAACACAGAAATTGCGTCGGAATTAAATAGAAAAGGCACAATGCCGACTTAAGTACAAGAAGACTGACTCCTCTTACTGTCTATGATTTGAACGGTTCCTGTGACGCTAGTTACAGATTCCGATGCTTCACTTCAGGTTTACTGTATCCCTCTGACCATCTTATTGACGATGAAACACAGAAATTGCATCGGAATTAAATAGCAAAGGCACAATGCCGACTTAAGTACAAGAAGACTAACCATTCTTACTGTCTATGCTTTGAACCATTCCTGTGACACACGTTATAGATTCCGATGCTTCACTTCAGGTTTATTGTATCCCTCTGACCTTCTTATTGACGATGAAACACAGCTATTGCATCGGAATTAAATAGAAAAGGCACAATGCCGACTTAAGTACAAGAAGACTGATTCTTCTTACTGAATATGTTTTGAACCATTACTGTGACACTAGTTATAGATTCCGATGCTTCACTTCAAGTTTACTGTATCCCTCTAAACTTCTTACTGACGATGAAACGCAGAAATTGCATCGGAATTAAATAGAAAAGGCACAATGCCGAATTAAGTACTAGAAGACGGACTCTTCTTACTGTCTATGGTTTGAAGCATTCCTGCGACACTAGTTATGGATTCCGATGCTTCGAATCAGGTATACTGTATCCCTTGGACCTTCTTATTGACGGTGAAACACAGAAATTGCATCGGAATTAAATAGAAAAAGCACAATGCCGACTTAAGTACAAGAAGACTGACTCTTCTTACTGTCTATGATTTGAACCATTCCTGTGACGCTAGTTACAGATTCCGATGCTTCACTTCACGTTTACTGTATCCCTCTGACCATCTTATTGACGATGAAACACAGAAATCGCAATGGAATTAAATAGAAAAGGCACAATGCCGACTTAAGTACAAAAAACTGACTCTTCCTACTGTCTATGTTTTGAACCATTCCTGTGACACTAGTTATAGATTCCGATGCTTCACTTCAGGTTTACTGTATCCCTCTGACCTTCTTATTGACGATGAAACACAGAAATTGCATCAGAATTAAATAGAAAAGGCACAATGCCGACTTAAGTACAAGCAGACTGACTCTTCTTTCAGACTATGTTTTGAACCATTCCTGTGGCACTAGTTATAGATTCCGATGCTTCACTTCAGATTTACTGTATCCCTCTGACCTTCTTATTGACGATGAAACACAGAAATTGCATCGGAATTAAATAGAAAAGGCACAATGCCGACCTAAGTACAAGAAGACTGAGTCTTCCTACTGTCTATGTTTTAAACCATTCCTGTGACACTAGTTAGAAATTCCGATGCTTCACTTCAGATTTCCTGTATCCCACTGATCTTCTAATTGACGATGAAACACAGTTATTGCATCGGAATTAAAATGAAAAGGGCACAATGCCGACTTAAGTACAAGAAGACTGACCCTTCTTACTGACTATGTTTTGAACCATTTCTGTGACACTAGTTATAGATTCCGATGCTTCACATCAGGTTTACTGTATCTCTTGGACCTTCTTATTGACGATGAAACACAGAAATTGCATCGGAATTAAATACAAAATGCACAATGCCGCCTTAAGTACAAGAAGACTGACTCTTCTTACTGACTGTTTTGAACCATTCCTGTGGCACTAGTTATAGATTCCGATGTTTTACTTAAGATTTACTGTATCCCTCTAACCTTCTTATTGACGATGAAACACAGAAATTGCATTGGAATTTTATACAAATGGTACAATGCCACTTAAGTACAAGAAGACTGACTCTCCTTACTGTCAATGTTTTGAACCATTCCAGTGCCACTAGTTATAGATTCCGATGCATCACTTTAGGTTTACTGTATCCCTTGGACCTTCCTATTGACGATGAAACACAGAAATTGCATCGGTATTAGGTACCAAAGGCACAATGCCGACTTAAGTACAAGAAGACTGACACTTCTTACTGTCTATGTTTTGAACCATCCCTGTGACACTAGTTACAGATTCCGATGCTTCACTTCAGGTTTACTGTATCCCTCTGCACTTCTTATTGACGATGAAACACAAAAATTGCATCGGAATAAAATACAAAAATCAAAATGCCGACTGAAGTACAAGAAGACTGACTCAACTTACTGTCTATGATTTGTACCATTCCTGTGACACAAGTTATAGATTCCGATGATTCACTTCAGGTTTACTGTATTCCTTGGACCTTCCGTATTGACGATGAAACACAGAAATTGCATCGGAATTAAATAGAAAATTCACAATGCCGACTTAAGTACAAGAAGACTGACTCTTCTTTCTGACTATGTTTGGAAGCATTCCTGTGACACTAGTTATAGATTCCGATGCTTCACTTCAGGTTTATAGTATCCCTCTGACCTTCTTGTTGACGATGAAACACAGATATTGCGTCGGAAATCAAATAGAATAGGCACAATGCCGACTTAAGTACAAGAAGACTGATTCCTCTTACTGAATATGTTTTGAACCATACCTGTGACACTAGTTATAGATTCCGATGCTTCACTTCAGGTTTACTGTATCCCTCTGAACTTCTTACTGACGATGAAACGCAGAAATTGCTTCGGAATTAAATAGACATAGCACAATGCTGACTTATGTACAAGAAGACTGACTCTTCTTACTGTCTATGGTTTGAATCATTCCTGTGACACTAGTTATATATTCCGATGCTTCACCTCGGGTTTACTGTATCCCTTGGACCTTCGTATTTACGATGAAACACAGAAATTGCGTCGGAATTAAATAGAAAAGGCACAATGCCGACTTAAGTACAAGAAGACTGACTCCTCTTACTGTCTATGATTTGAACGGTTCCTGTGACGCTAGTTACAGATTCCGATGCTTCACTTCAGGTTTACTGTATCCCTCTGACCATCTTATTGACGATGAAACACAGAAATTGCATCGGAATTAAATAGAAAAGGCACAATGCCGACTTAAGTACAAGAAGACTAACCATTCTTACTGTCTATGCTTTGAACCATTCCTGTGACACTAGTTATACATTCCGATGCTTCACTTCGGGTTTACTGTATCCCTTGGACCTTGTTATTGACGATGAAACACAGAAATTGCATCGGAATTAAATAGAAAAGGCACAATGCCGACTTAACTACAAGAATACTGACTCCTCTTACTGTCTATGCTTTGAACCATTCCTGTGTCACTAGTTATAGATTCCGATGCTTCACTTCAGGTTTATTGTGTCCCTCTGACCCTCTTAATGACGATGAAAGACAGCTATTGCGTCGGAATTAAATAGAAAAGGCACAATGCCGACTTAAGTACAAGAAGACAGATTCTTCTTACTGAATATGTTTTGAACCATTCCTGTGACACTAGTAATAGATTCCAATGCTTCACTTCAGGTATACTGTATCCCTCTGAACTTCTTACTGACGATGAAACGCAGAAATTGCATCGTAATTAAATAGAAAAGGCACAATGCCGACTTAAGTACAAGAAGACTGACTCTTCTTACTGTCTATGGTTTGAAGCATTCCTGTGACACTAGTTATAGATTCCGATGCCTCACTTCAGGTTTACTGTATCCCTTGGACCTTCTTATTGACGATGAAACACAGAAATTGCATCGGAATTAAATAGAAAAGGCACAATGCCGACTTAAGTACAAGAAGACTGACTCTTCTTACTGTCTATGATTTGAACCATTCCTGTGACGCTAGTTACAGATTCCGATGCTTCACTTCACGTTTACTGTATCACTCTGACCATCTTATTGACGATGAAACACAGAAATTGCATCGGAATTAAATAGAAAAGGCACAATGCCGACTTAAGTACAAGAAGACTGACTCTTCCTACTGTCTATGTTTGAACCAGTCCTGTGACACCAGTTATAGATTCCGATGCTTCACTTCAGGTTTAATGAATCCCTCTGACCTTCTTATTGACGATGAAACACAGAAATTGCATCGGAATTAAATACAAAAGGCACAATGCCGATGTAAGTGCAAGAAGCCTGACTCTTCTTACTGTCTATGTTTTGAACCATTCCTGTGACGCTAGTTACAGATTCCGATGCATCACTTCAGGTTTTACCGCATCCCTCTGACGTACTTATTGACGATGAAACAAAGAAATTGCATCGGAATTAAATAGAAAAGGCACAATGCCGACCTAAGTACAAGAAGAGTGAGTCTTCCTACTGTCTATGTTTTAAACCATTCCTGTGACACTAGTTAGAGATTCCGATGCTTCACTTCAGATTTCCTGTATCCCACTGACCTTCTAATTGACGATGAAACACAGTTATTGCATCAGAATTAAATTGAAAAGGGCACAATGCCGACTTAAGTACAAGAAGACTGACTCCTCTTACTGACTATGTTTTGAACCATTCCTGTGACACTAGTTATAGATTCCGATGCTTCACTTTAGGTTTACTGTATCCCTCTGACCTTCTTTTTGACGATGAAACATAGAAATTGCATCGGAATTAAATAGAAAAGGCACAATTCCGACTCAAGTACAAGAAGACTGGCCCTTCTAACTGTCTATGTTTTGAACCATTCCTTTGACACTAGTTGTAGATTTCGATGCTTCACTTGAGGTTTACAGTATCCCTCTGACCTTCTTATTGACGATGAAACATAGATAATGCATCGGAATTAAATAGAAAAGGCACAATGCCGACTTAAGTACAAGAAGAGCGACTATTCCTACTTTCTATGTTTTGAACCATTCCTGTGACACTAGTCATAGATTCCGATTCTTCACTTCAGCTTTACTGTATCCCTCTGACCTTCTTATTGACGATGAAACACAGATATTGCATCGGAATTAAATACAAAAGGCACAAAGCCTACGTAAGTACAAGAGGACTGACTCTTCTTACTGACTATGTTTTAAACCATTCCTGTGACACTAGTTAGAAATTCCGATGCTTCACTTCAGGTTTACGGTATCCCTCTGACCTTCTTGTTGACGATGAAACACAGTAATTGCATCGGAATTAAATTGAAAAGGGCACAATGCCGACTTAAGTACAAGAAGACTGACTCTTCATACTGACTATGTTTTGAACCATTCCTGTGACACTAGTTACAGATTCCGATGCTTCACTTCAGGTTTACGGTATCCCTCTGACCTTCTTATTGACGATGAAACAAAGAAATTGCATCGGAATTAAATACAAAAGGCACAATGCCGACTTAACTACATGTAGACTGACTCTTCCTACTGTCTATGTTTTGAAACATGCCTGTGACCTTAGTTACAGATTCCGATGCTTCATTTCAGGTATACTGTATCCCTTGGACCTTCTTATTGACGATGAAACACAGAAAGGGCATCAGAATTAAAAAGAAGAGGCACAGTGCCGACTTAAGTACAAGAAGACCTACTCTTCCTACTGTCTATGTTTTGAACCATTCCTGTGACACTAGTTATAGATGACGATGCTTCACTTCTGGTTTCCTGTATCCCTCTGACCTTCTTATTGACGATGAAACACAGAATATGCATCGCAATAAAATACAAAAGGCACAATGCCGACTTAAGTACAAGAACACTAACCTTTCTTACTGTCTATGTTATCAACCATTCCTGTGACACTAGTTATAGATTCCGATGCTTCACATCAGGTTTAATGTATCCCTCTGAGCTTCTTATTGACGATGAAACACAGAAATTGCATCGGAATTAAATACAAAAGGCACAATGCTGACTTAAGTACAAGAAGACTGACTCATCTTTCTGACTATGTTTGGAAGCATTCCTGTGACACTAGTTATAGATTCCGATGCTTCACTTCAGGTTTATAGTATCTCTCTGACCTTCTTATTGACGATGAAACACAGATATTGCGTCGGAATTAAATGGAAAAGGCACAATGCCGACTTATGTACAAGAAGACTGATTCTTCTTACTGAATATGTTTTGAACCATTCCTGTGACACTAATTATAGATTCCGATGCTTCACTTCAGGTTTACTGTATCCCTCTGAACCTCTTACTGACGATGAAACGCTGAAATTGCATCGGAATTAAATAGAAAAGGCACAATGCCGACATAAGTACAAGAAGAGTGACTCTTCTTACTGTCTATGGTTTGAAGCATTCCTGTGACTCTAGTTATAGATTCCGATGCTTCACTTCAGGTTTACTGTATCAATTGGACCTTCTTATTGACGATGAAACACAGAAATTGCATCGGAATTAAATACAAAAGGCACAATGCCGACTTAAGTACAAGAAGACTGACTCTTCTTACTGACTATGTTTGGATCCATTGCTGTGACGCTAGTTATAGATTCCGATGCTCCACTTCAGGTTTACTGTATCCCTCTGACCTTCTTATTGACGATGAAACACAGAAATTGCATCAGAATTAAATAGAAAAGGCACAATGCCGACTTAAGTACAAGAAGACTAACCTTTCTTACTGTCTATGTTTTGAACCATTCCTGTGACACTAATTATAGAATCCGCTGCATCACTTCAGGTTTACTGTAAACTTTGGACCATCTTGTTGACGAAGAAACACAGATATTGCATCGGAATTAAATAGAAAAGGCACAATGCCGACTTAAGTACATGTGGACTGATTCTTCTTACTGAATATGTTTTGAACCATTCATGTGACACTAGTTATAGATTCCGATGCTTCACTTCAGGTTTGCTGTATCCCTCGGAACGTCTTACTGACGATGATACACAGAAATTGCATCGGAATTAAATAGAAATGGCACATTGCCGACTTAAGTACAAGAAGACTGACTCTTCTTACTGTCTAAGGTTTGAACCACTCCTGTGACACTAGTTATAAATTCCGATGCTTCCCTTCCGTTTTACTGTTTCCCTTGGACCTTCTTATTGACGATGGAACACAGAAATTGCATCGGAATTAAATAGAAAAGGGACAATGCCGACTTAAGTACAAGAAGACTGACTCTTCTTACTGCCTATGATTTGCATTATTCCTGTGACGCTAGTTACAGATTCCGATGCTTCACTTCAGGTTTACTGTATCCCTCTGACCATCTTATTGACGATGAATCACAGAAATTGCATCGGAATTAAATAGAAAAGTACAAGAAGTTACAAATTCCGATGCTTCACTTCCGTTTTACTGTTTCCCTTGGACCTTCTTATTGACGATGGAACACAGAAATTGCATCGGAACTAAATAGAAAAGGGACAATGCCGACTTAAGTACAAGAAGACTGACTCTTCTTACTGCCTATGATTTGCATTATTCCTGTGACGCTAGTTATAGATTCCGATGCTTCACTTCAGGTTTAATGTATCCCTCTGACCTTCTTATTGACGATGAAACCCAGAAATTGCATCGGAATTAAATACAAAAGGCAAAATGCCGACTTAAGTGCAAGAAGACTGACTCTTCTTACTGTCTATGTTTTGAACCATTCCTGTGACGCTTGTTACTGATTCCGATGCTTCACTTCAGGTTTACTGCATCCCTCTGACCTTCTTATTGACGATGAAACACAGAAATTGCATCGGAATTAAATACAAAAGGCACAATGCCGACTTAAGTACATGTAGACTGACTCATCCTACTGACTATGCTTTGAAACATTCCTGTGACCTTAGTTATAGATTCCGATGCTTCATTTCAGGTTTACTGTATTCCTTGGACCTCCGTATTGACGATGAAACACAGAAATTGCATCGGAATTAAATACAAAAGTCAAAATGCCGACTTAAGCACAAGAAGACTGACTCAACTTACTGTCTATGATTTCAACCATTCCTGTGACACTAGTTATAGATTACGATGATTCACGTCTGGGTTACTGTATTCCTTGGACCACCGTATTGACGATGAAACACAGAAATTGCATCGGAATTAAATAGAAAAGCACATTGCCGACTTAAGTACAAGAAGACTGACTCTTCTTTCTGACTATGTTTGGAAGCATTTCTGTGACACTAGTGATACATTCCGATGCTTTACTTCAGGTTTATTGTATCCCTCTGACGTTCTTATTGACGATGAAACACAGATAATGCGTCGGAATTAAATTGAAAAGGCACAATGCCGACTTAAGTACAAGAAGACTGATTCTTCTTACTGAATATGTTTTGAACCATTCCTGTGACACTAGTTACAGATTCCGATGCTTCACTTCAGGTTTACTGTATCCCTCTGAAAACCTTATTGACAATGAAACGCAGAAATTGCATCGTAATTAAATAGAAATGGCATAATGCCGACTTAAGTACAAGAAGACTAACCATTCTTACTGTCTATGCTTTGAACTATTCCTGTGACACTAGTTATAGATTCCGATGCTTCACTTCAGGTTTATTGTATCCCTCTGACCTTCCTATTGACGATGAAACACAGATATTGCATCGGAATTAAATAGAAAAGGCACAATGCCGACCTAAGTACAAGAAGACTGATTCTTCTTACTGAATATGTTTTGAACCATTCCTGTGACACTAGTTATAGACTCTGATTCTTCACTTCAGGTTTATTGTATCCCTCTGACCTTCTTATTGACGATGAAACACAGATATTGCATCGGAATTAATTAGAAAAGGCACAATGCCGACTTAAGTACAGGAAGACTGATTCTTCTTATTGAATAAGTTTGAACCATTTTTGTGACGCTAGTTATAGATTCCGATGCTTCACTTCATATTTACTGTATCCGTCTGACCATCTTATTGACGATGAAACACAGAAATTGCATCGGAATTAAATAGAAAGGGCACAATGCCAACTTAAGTACAAGAACACTGACTCTTCCTACTGTCTATGTTTTGAACCAGTCCTGTGACACTAGTTATAGATTCCGATGCTTCACTTCAGGTTTAATGTATCCCTCTGACCTTCTTATTGACGATGAAACACAGAAATTGCATCGGAATTAAATACAAAAGGAACAATGCCGACTTAAGTACAAGAAGACTGACTCTTCTTACTGACTATGTTTTGAACCATTCCTGTGACACTAGTAATAGATTCCGATGATTCACTTCAGGATTACTGTATCCCTTGGACCTTCTTATTGACGATGAAACAAAGAAATTGCATCTGAATTAAATAGAAAACGCAGAATGCCGACCTAAGTACAAGAAGACTGAGTCTTCCTACTGGCTATGTTTTAAACCATTCCTGTGACACTAGTTATAGATTCCGATGCTTCCCTTCAGGTTGACTTGTAACCCTCTAACCTTCTTATTGGCGATGAGACACAGAAATTCCATCGGAATTAAATACAAAATGCACAATGCCGCTTTAAGTACAAGAAAACTGACTCTTCTTACTGACCGTTTTGAACCATTCCTGTGGCACTAGTTATAGATTCCGATGTTTCACTTCAGGTTTACTGTATCCCTCTGACCTTCTTATTGACGAAGAAACACAGAAATTGCATTGGAATTATATACAAATGGCACAATGCCACTTAAGTACAAGAAGACTAACTCTCCTTACTGTCAATGTTTTGAACCATTGCTGTGACACTAGTTATAGATTCCGATGCTTCACTTTAGGTTTACTGTATCCCTCTGCACTTCTTATTGACGATGAAACACAGAAATTGCATCGGAATTAAATACAAAAATCAAAATGCCGACTTAAGCACAAGAAGACTGACTCAACTTACTGTCTATGATTTGAACCATTCCTGTGACACTAGTCATAGATTACGATGATTCTCGTCTGGTTTACTGTATTCCTTGGACCTCCGTATTGACGATGAAACACAGAAATTGCATCGGAATTAATTAGAAAAGCACAATGCCGACTTAAGTACAAGAAGGCTGACTCTTCTTTCTGACTATGTTTGGAAGCATTCCTGTGACACTAGTTATAGATTCCGATGCTTCACTTCAGGTTTATTGTATACCTCTGACCTTCTTATTGTCGATGAAACACACATAATGCGTCGGAATTAAATAGAAAAGGCACAATGCCGACTTAAGTACAAGAAGACTGATTCTTCTTACTGAATATGTTTTGAACCATTCCTGTGACACTAGTTAAAGATTCCGATGCTTCACTTCAGGTTCACTGTACCCCTCTGACCATCTTATTGACGATGAAACGCAGAAATTCCATCGGAATTAAATAGAAATGGCACAATGCCGACTTAAGTACAAGAAGACTGACTCTTCCTACTGTCTATGTTTTGAACCAGTCCTGTGACAGTAGTTATAGATTCCGATGCCTCACTTCAGGTTTAATGTATCCCTCTGACCTTCTTATTGACGATGAAACACAGAAATTGCATCGGAATTAAATAGAAAAGGCACAATGCCGACTTAAGTACAAGAAGACTGACTGTTCTTACTGTCTATTATTTGACCCATTTCTGTGACGCTAGTTACAGAATCCGACGCTTCACTTCACGTTTACTGTATCCCTCTGACCATTTTATTGACGATGAAACACAGAAATTGCATCGGAATTAAATAGAAACGGCACAATGCCGACTTAAGTACAAGAAGACTGACTCTTCCTACTGTCTATGTTTTGAACCATTCCTGTGACACTAGTTATAGTTTCCGATGCTTCACTTCAGGTTTAATGTATCCCTCTGACCTTCTTATTGACGATGAAACACAGAAATTGCATCGGAATTAAATACAAAATGCACAATGCCGACTTAAGTGCAAGAAGACTGACCCTTCTTACTGTCTATGCTTTGAACCATTCCTGTGACGCTAGTTACAGATTCCGATGCATCACTTCAGGTTTACTGCATCCCTCTGAGCTTCTTATTGACGATGAAACACAGAATTTGCATCGGAATTAAATACAAAAGGCACAATGCCGACTTAAGTACAAGAAGACTGACTCTTCTTACTGCTTATGTTTTGAACCATTCCTGTGACACTAGTTATAGATTCCGATGATTCACTTCAGGATTACTGTATCCCTTGGACCTTCTTATTGACGATGAAACACAGAAATTGCATCGGAATTAAATACAAAAGGCACAATGCCGACTTAAGTACAAGAAGACTGACACTTCTTACTGACTATGTTTGGAACCATTGCTGTGACACTAGTTATAGATTCCGATGCTTCACTTCAGGTTTACTGTATCCCTCTGACCTTCTAATTGACGATGAAACACAGAAATTACATCGGAATGAAATAGAAAAGGCACAATGCCGACTTAAGTACAGGAAGACTGATTCTTCTTATTGTATAAGTTTGAACCATTCCTGTGACACTAGTTATAGATTCCGATGCTTCACTTCATATTTACTGTATCCCTCTGACCATCTTATTGACGATGAAACACAGAAATTGCATCGGAATTAAATAGAAAGGGCACAATGCCGACTTAAGTACAAGAAGACTGACTCTTTCTACTGTCTATGTGTTGAACCAGTCCTGTGACACTAGTTATAGATTCCGATGCTTCACTTCAGGTTTAATGTATCCCTCTGACCTTCTTATTGACGATGAAACACAGAAATTGCATCGGAATTAAATACAAAAGGCACAATGCCGACTCAAGTGCAAGAAGACTGACTCTTCTTACTGTCTATGCTTTGAACCATTCCTGTGACGCTAGTTACAGATTCCGATCCATCACTTCAGGTTTACTGCATCCCTCTGACCTTCTTATTGACGATGAAACACAGAAATTGCATCGGAATTAAATACAAAAGGAACAATGCCGACTTAAGTACAAGAAGACTGACTCTTCTTACTGACTATGTTTTGAACCATTCCTGTGACACTAGTAATAGATTCCGATGATTCACTTCAGGATTACTGTATCCCTTGGACCTTCTTATTGACGATGAAACACAGAAATTGCATCAGAATTAAATAGAAAACGCACAATGCCGACCTAAGTACAAGAAGACTGAGTCTTCCTACTGTCTATGTTTTAAACCATTCCTGTGACACTAGTTAGAGATTCCGATGATTCACTTCAGATTTACTGTATCCCTATGACTTTCTAATTGACGATGAAACACAGTAATTGCATCGGAATTAAATTGAAAAGGGCACAATGCCGACTTAAGTACAAGAAGACTGACTATTCTTACTAACTATGTTTTGATGCATTCCTGTGACACTAGTTATAGATTCCGATGCTTCACTTCAGGTTTACTGTAACCCTCTGACCTTCTTATTGGCGATGAAACACAGAAATTCCATCGGAATTAAATACAAAATGCACAATGCCGACTTAAGTACAAGAAGACTGACCCTTCTTACTGTCTATGTTTTGAACCATTCCTGTGACACTAGTTATAGATTCCAATGCTTCACTTCAGGTTTACTGTATCCCTCTGCACTTCTTATTGACGATGAAACACAGAAATTGCATCGGAATTAAATACAAAAATCAAAATGCCGACTTAAGCACAGGAAGACTGACTCAACTTACTGTCTATGATTTGAACCATTCCTGTGACACTAGTTATAGATTTAGATGATTCAGGTCTGGTTTACTGTATTCCTTGGACCTCCGTATTGACGATGAAACACAGAAATTGCATCGGAATTAAATAAAAAAGCACAATGCCGACTTAAGTACAAGAAGACTGACTCTTCTTTCTGACTATGTTTGGAAGCATTCCTGTGACACTAGTTATAGATTCCGATGCTTCACTTCAGGTTTATTGAATCCCTCTGACCTTCTTATTGTCGATGAAACACAGATAATGCGTCGGAGTTAAATAGAAAAGGCACAATGCCGACTTAAGTACAAGAAGACTGATTCTTCTTACTGAATATGTTTGAACCATTTCTGTGACGCTAGTTATAGATTCCGATGCTTCACTTTATATTTACTGTATCCCTCTGACCATCTTATAGACGATGAAACACAGAAATTGCATCGGAATTAAATAGAAAGGGCACAATGCCGACTTAAGTACAAGAAGACTGACTCTTCCTACTGTCTATGTTTTGAACCAGTCCTGTGACACTAGTTATAGATTCCGATGCTTCACTTCAGGTTTAATGTATCCCTCTGACCTTCTTATTGACGATGAAACACAGAAATTGCATCGGAATTAAATAGAAAAGGCACAATGTCGACTTAAGTACAAGAAGACTGACTCTTCTTACTGACTATGATTTGACCCATTTCTGTGACGCTAGTTACAGAATCCGATGCTTCACTTCACGTTTACTGTATCCCTCTGACCATCTTATTGACGGTGAAACACAGAAATTGCATCGGAATTAAATAGAAACCCCACAATGCCGACTTAAGTACAAGAAGACTGACTCTTCCTACTGTCTATGTTTTGAACCATTCCTGTGACACGAGTTATAGTTTCCGATGCTTCACTTCAGGTTTAATGTATCCCTCTGACCTTCTTATTGACGATGAAAGACAGAAATTGCATCGGAATTAAATACAAAATGCACAATGCCGACTTAAGTGCAAGAAGACTGACTCTTCTTACTGTCTATGCTTTGAACCATTCCTGTGACGCTAGTTACAGATTCCGATGCATCACTTCAGGTTTACTGCATCCCTCTGAGCTTCTTATTGTCGATGAAACACAGAAATTGCATCGGAATTAAATACAAAAGGCACAATGCCGACTTAAGTACAAGAAGACTGACTCTTCTTACTGACTATGTTTTGAGCCATTCCTGTGACACTAGTTAAAGATTCCGATGATTCACTTCAGGATTACTGTATCCCTTGGACCTACTTATGGACGATGAAACACAGAAATTGCTTCGGAATTAAATACAAAAGGCACAATGCCGACTTAAGTACAAGAAGACTGACATTTCTTACTGACTATGTTTGGAACCATTGCTGTGACACTAGTTATAGATTCCGATGCTTCACTTCAGGTTTACTGTATCCCTCTGACCTTCTAATTGTCGATGAAACACAGAATTTACATCGGAAGCTAATGGAAAAGGCACAATGCCGACTTAAGTACAGGAAGACTGATTCTTCTTATTGAATAAGTTTGAACCATTCCTGTGACACTAGATACAGATTTCGATGCTTCACTTCATATTTACTGTATCCCTCTGACCATCTTATTGACGATGAAACACAGAAATTGCATCGGAATTAAATAGAAAGGGCACAATGACGACTTAAGTACAAGAAGACTGACTCTTCCTACTGTCTATGTTTTGAACCAGTCCTGTGACACTAGTTATAGATTCCTATGCTTCACTTCAGGTTTAATGTATCCCTCTGACCATCTTATTGACGACGAAACACAGAAATTGCATCGGAATTAAATTGAAAACGCACAATGCCGACCTAAGTACAAGAAGACTGAGTCTTCCTACTGTCTATGTTTTAAACCATTCCTGTGACACTAGTTAGAGATTCCGATGATTCACTTCAGATTTACTGTATCCCTCTGACCTTCTAATTGACGATGAAACACAGTAATTGCATCGGAATTAAATTGAAAAGGGCACAATGCCGACTTAAGTCCAAGAAGACTGACTATTCTTACTAACTATGTTTTGAAGCATTCCTGTGACACTAGTTATAGAATCCGATGCTTCACTTCAGGTTTACTGTAATCTTTTGACCTTCTTATTCGCGATGAAACACAGAAATTCCATCGGAATTAAATACAAAATGCACAATGCCGACTTAAGTACAAGAAGACTGACCCTTCTTACTGTCTATGTTTTGAACCATTCCTGTGACACTACTTATAGATTCCGATGCTTCACTTCAGGTTTACTGTATCGCTCTGCACTTCTTATTGATGATGAAACACAGAAATTGCATCGGAATTAAATACAAAAATCAAAATGCCGACTTAAGCACAAGAAGACTGACTCAACTTACAGTCTATGATTTGAACCATTCCTGTGACACTAGTTATAGATTACGATGATTCACGTCTGGTTTACTGTATTCCTTGGACCTCCGTATTGACGATGAAACACAGAAATTGCATCGGAATTAAATAAAAAAGCAGAATGCCGACTTAAGTACAAGAAGACTGACTCTTCTTTCTGACTATGTTTGGAAGCATTCCTGTGACACTAGTTATAGATTCCGATGCTTCACTTCAGGTTTATTGTATCCCTCTGACATTCTTATTGTCGATGAAACACAGATAATGCATCGGAATTTAATAGAAAAGGCACAATGCCGACTTAAGTACAAGAAGACTGATTCTTCTTACTGAATATGTTTTGAACCATTCCTGTGACACTAGTTACAGATTCCGATGCTTCACTTCAGGTTCACTGTATCCCTCTGACCATCTTATTGACGATGAAACGCAGAAATTGCATCGGAATTAAATAGAAATGGCACAATGCCGACTTAAGCACAAGAAGACTAACCATTCTTACTGTCTATGCTTTGAACCATTCCTGTGACACTAGATATAGATTCCGATGCTTCACTTCAGGTTAATTGTATCCCTCTGGCCTTCTTATTGACGATGAAACACAGATATTGCATCGGAATTAAATAGAAAAGGCACAATGCCGACCTAAGTACAAGAAGACTGATTCTTCTCATTGAATATGTTTGAACCATTTCTGTCACGCTAGTTATAGATTCCGATGCTTCACTTCATATTTACTGTCTCCCTCTGACCATCTTATTGACGATGAAACACAGAAATTGCATCGGAATTAAATAGAAACGGCACAATGCCGACTTAACTACAAGAAGACTGACTCTTCTTTCTGTCTATGATTCGACCCATTTCTGTGACGCCAGTTACAGAATCCGATGCTTCACTTCACGTTTACTGTATCCCTCTGACCATCTTATTGACGATGAAACACAGAAATTGCATCGGAATTAAATAGAAAAGGCACAATGCCGACTTAAGTACAAGAAGACTGACTCTTCCTACTGTCTATGTTTTGAACCATTCCTGTGACACTAGTTATAGTTTCCGATGCTTCACTTCAGGTTTAATGTATCCCTCTGACGTTCTTATTGACGATGAAACACAGAAATTGCATCGGAATTAAATACAAAATGCACAATGCCGACGTAAGTGCAAGAAGACTGACTCTCTCTTACTGTCTATGCTTTGAACCATTCCTGTGACGCTAGTTACAGATTCCGATGCATCGCTTCAGGTTTACTGCATCCCTCTGACCTTCTTATTGACGATGAAACACAGAAATTGCATCGGAAATAAATACAAAGGGCACAATGCCGACTTAAGTACAAGAAGACTGACTCTTCTTACTGACTATGTTTGAACCATTCCTGTGACCCTAGTTATAGATTCCGATGATTCACTTCAGGATTACTGTATCCCTTGGACATTCTTATTGACGATGAAACACAGAAATTGCATCGGAATTAAATACAAAAGGCACAATGCCGACTTAAGTACAAGAAGACTGACACTTCTTACTGACTATGTTTGGAACCATTGCTGTGACACTAGTTATAGATTCCGATGCTTCACTTCAGGTTTACTGTATCCCTCTGACCTTCTAATTGACGATGAAACACAGATATTACATCGGAATTAAATAGAAAAGGCGCAATGCCGACTCAAATACAAGCAGACTGACTCTTCTTTCTGACTATGTTTTGAACCATTCCTGTGACACTAGTTGTAGATTCCGATGCTTCACTTCAGGTTAACTGTATCCCTCTGACCTTCTTATTGACGATGAAACACAGAAATTGCATCGGAATTAAATAGAAAACGCACAATGCCGACCTAAGTACAAGAAGACTGAGTCTTCCTACTGTCTA
The DNA here is from genome assembly GCF_021461395.2 of Schistocerca americana. Classification (NCBI taxonomy): domain Eukaryota; kingdom Metazoa; phylum Arthropoda; class Insecta; order Orthoptera; family Acrididae; genus Schistocerca; species Schistocerca americana. Next base: position 5,857,536 of record NW_025725928.1, on the reverse strand, counting down.
TGTTTTAAACCATTCCTGTGACACTAGTTAGAGATTCCGATGATTCACTTCAGATTTACTGTATCCCTCTGACCTTCTAATTGACGATGAAACACAGTAATTGCATCGGAATTAAATTGAAAAGGGCACAATGCCGACTTAAGTACAAGAAGACTGACTCTTCTTACTGACTATGTTTTGAACCATTCCTATGACAATAGTTATAGATTCCGATGCTTCACTTCAGGTTTACTGTATCCCTCTGCACTTCTTATTGACGATGAAACACAGAAATTCCATCGGAATAAAATACAAAATGCACGATGCCGACTTAAGTGCAAGAAGACTGACTCTTCTTACTGTCTATGCTTTGAACCATTCCTGTGACGCTAGTTACAGATTCCGATGCATCACTTCAGGTTTACTGCATCCCTCTGACCTTCTTATTGACGATGAAACACAGAAATTACATCGGAATTAAATACAAAAGGCACAATGCCGACTTAAGTACAAGAAGACTGACTCTTCTTACTGACTATGTTTTGAACCATTCCTGTGACACTAGTTATAGATTCCGATGATTCACTTCAGGATTACTGTATCCCTTGGACCTTCTTATTGACGATGAAACACAGAAATTGCATCGGAATTAAATACAAAAGGCACAATGCCGACTTAAGTACAAGAAGACTGACACTTCTTACTGACTATGTTTGGAACCATTGCTGTGACACTAGTTATAGATTCCGATGCTTCACTTCAGGTTTACTGTATCCCTCTGACCTTCTAATTGACGATGATACACAGAAATTACATCGGAATTAAATAGAAAAGGCGCAATGCCGACTTAGATACAAGCAGACAGACTCTTCTTTCTGACTATGTTTTGAACCATTCCTGCGACACTAGTTATAGATTCCGATGTTCCACTTCAGGATTACTGTATCCCTCTGACCTTCCTATTGACGATGAAACATAGAAATTGCATTGGAATTATATACAAATGGCACAATGCCACATAAGTACAAGAAGACTAACTCTCCTTACTGTCAATGTTTTGAACCATTCCTGTGACACTAGTTATAGGTTCCGATGCATCACTTTAGGTTTACTGTATCCCTTGGACCTTCCAATTGACGATGAAACACAGAAATTGCATCGGTATTAAATACAGAAGGCACAATGCCGACTTAAGTACAAGAAGACTAACCATTCTTACTGTCTATGCTTTGAACTATTCCTGTGACACTAGTTATAGATTCCGATGCTTCACTTCAGGTTTATTGTATCCCTCTGACCTTCTTATTGACGATGAAACACAGATATTGCATCGGAATTAAATAGAAAAGGCGCAATGCCGACTTAAGTACAGGAAGACTGATTCTTCTTATTGAATATGTTTGAACCATTTTCGTGACGCTAGTTATAGATTCAGATGCTTCACTTCATATTTACTGTATGCCTCTGACCTTCTTATTGACGATGAAACACAGAAATTGCATCGGAATTAAATACAAAAGGCACAATGCCGACTCAAGTGCAAGAAGACTGACTCTTCTTACTGTCTATGTTTGAACCATTCCTGTGACGCTAGTTACAGATTCCGATGCATCACTTCAGGTTTACTGCATCCCTCTGACCTTCTTATTGACGATGAAACACAGAAATTGCATCGGAATTAAATACAAAAGGCACAATGCCGACTTAAGTACAAGAAGACTGACTCTTCTTACTGACTATGTTTTGAACCATTCCTGTGACATTAGTTATAGATTCCGATGATTCACTTCAGGATTACTGTATCCCTTGGACCTTTTTATTGACGATGAAACACAGAAATTGCATCGGAATTAAATAGAAAACGCACAATGCCGACCTAAGTACAAGAAGACTGAGTCTTCCTACTGTCTATGACTTTAAACCATTCCTGTGACACTAGTTAGAGATTCCGATGATTCACTTCAGATTTACTGTATCCCTCTGACCTTCTAATTGACGATGAAACGTAGTAATTGCATCGGAATTAAATTGAAAACGGCACAATGCCGACTTAAGTACAAGAAGACTGACTATTCTTACTAACTATGTTTTGAAGCATTCCTGTGTCACTAGTTATAGATTCCGATGCTTCACTTCAGGTTTACTGTAACCCTCTGACCTTCTTATTGGCGATGAAACACAGAAATTCCATCGGAATAAAATACAAAATGCACAATGCCGCCTTAAGTACAAGAAGACTGACTCTTCTTACTGACTGTTTTGAACCATTCCTGTGGCACTAGTTATAGATTCCGATGTTTCACTTCAGGTTTACTGTATCCCTCTGACCTTCTTATTGACGATGAAACACAGAAATTGCATTGGAATTATATACAAATGGCACAATGCCACTTAGGTACAAGAAGACTAACTCTCCTTACTGTCAATGTTTTGAACCATTCCTGTGACACTAGTTATAGTTTCCGATGCATCACTTTAGGTTTACTGTATCCCTTGGACCTTCCTATTGACAATGAAACACAGAAATTGCATCGGTATTAAATACAAAAGGCACAATGCCGACTTAAGTACAAGAAGACTGACCCTTCTTACTGTCTATGTTTTGAACCATTCCTGTGACACTAGTTATAGATTCCGATGCTTCACTTCAGGTTTACTGTATCCCTCTGCACTTCTTATTGACGATGAAACACAGAAATTGCATCGGAATTAAATACAAAAATCAAAATGCCGACTTAAGCACAAGAAGACTGACTCAACTTACTGTCTATGATTTGAACCATTCCTGTGACACTAGTTATAGATTACGATGATTCACGTCTGGTTTACTGTATTCCTTGGACCTCCGTATTGACGGTGAAACACAGAAATTGCATCGGAATTAAATAGAAAAGCACAATGCCGACTTAAGTACAAGAAGACTGACTCTTCTTTCTGACTATGTTTGGAAGCATTCCTGTGACACTAGTCATAGATTCCGATGCTTCAATTCAGGTTTATTGTATCCCTCTGACCTTCTTATTGACGATGAAACACAGATAATGCGTCATAATTAAATAGAAAGGGCACAATGCCGACTTAAGTACAAGAAGACTGATTCTTCTTACTGAATATGTTTTGAACCTTTCCTGTGACACTAGTTACAGATTCCGATGCTTCACTTCAGGTTTACTGTATCCCTCTGACCATCTTATTGACGATGAAACGCAGAAATTGCATCGGATTTAAATAGAAATGGCACAATGCCGACTTAAGTACAAGAAGACTAACCATTCTTACTGTCAATGTTTTGAACTATTCCTGTGACACTAGTTATAGATTCCGATGCTTCACTTCAGGTTTATTGTATCCCTCTGACCTTCTTATTGACGATGAAACACAGAAATTGCTTCGGAATTAAATAGAAAAGGCACAATGCCGACTTAAGTACAAGAAGACTGAATCTTCTTATTGAATATGTTTGAACCATTTCTGTGACGCTAGTTATAGATTCCGATGCTTCACTTCATATTTACTGCATCCCTCTGACCATCTTATTGACGATGAAACACAGAAATTACATCGGAATTAAATAGAAAGGGCACAATGCCGACTTAAGTACAAGAAGACTGACTCTTCCGACTGTCTATGTTTTGAACCAGTCCTGTGACACTAGTTATAGATTCCGATGCTTCACTTCAGATTTAATGTATCCCTCTGACCTTCTTATTGACGATGAAACACAGAAATTGCTTCGGAATTAAATAGAAAAGTCACAATGCCGACTTAAGTACAAGAAGACTGACTCTTCTTACTGTCTATGATTTGACCCATCCATGTGACGCTAGTTACAGAATCTGATGCTTCACTTCACGTTTACTGTATCCCTCTGACCATGTTATTGACGATGAAACACAGAAATTGCATCGGAATTAAATAGAAAAGGCACAATGCCGACTTAAGTACAAGAAGACTGACTCTTCCTACTGTCTATGTTTTGAACCATTCCTGTGACACTAGTTATAGTTTCCGATGCTTCACTTCAGGTTTAATGTATACCTCTGACCTTCTTATTGACGATGAAACACAGAAATTGCATCGGAATTAAATACAAAAGGCACAATGCCGATTTAAGTGCAAGAAGACTGACTCTTCTTACTAACTATGTTTTGAACCATTCCTGTGACACTAGTTATAGATTCCGATTCTTCACTTCAGGTTTACTGTATCCCTCTGACCTTCTTATTGACGATGAAACACAGATATTGCATCGGAATTAAATACAAAAGGCACAAAGCCGACGTAAGCACAAGAAGACTGACTCTTCTTACTGGCTATATTTTAAACCATTCCTGTGACACTAGTTAGAAATTCCGATGATTCACTTCAGATTTACTGTATCCCTCTGACCTTCTAATTGACGATGAAACACAGTAATTGCATCGGAATTAAATTGAAAAGGGCACAATGCCGACTTAAGTACAAGAAGACTGACTCTTCTTACTGACTATGTTTTGAACCATTCCTATGACAATAGTTATAGATTCCGATGCTTCACTTCAGGTTTACTGTATCCCTCTGCACTTCTTATTGACGATGAAACACAGAAATTGCATCGGAATTAATTACAAATATCAAAATGCCGACTTAAGCACAAGAAGACTGACTCAACTTACTGTCTATGATTTGAACCATTCCTGTGCCACTAGTTATAGATTACGATGATTCACGACTGGTTTACTGTATTCCTTGGACCTCCGTATTGACGATGAAACACAGAAATTGCATCGGAATTAAATAGAAAAGCACAATGCCGACTTAAGTACAAGAAGACTGACTCTTCTTTCCGACTATGTTTGGAAGCATTCCTGTGACACTAGTTATAGATTCCGATGCTTCACTTCAGGTTTATTGTATCCCTCTGACCTTCTTATTGTCGATGAAACACAGATAATGCGTCGGAATTAAATAGAAAAGGCACAATGCCGACTTAAGTACAAGAAGACTGATTCTTATTACTGAATATGTTTTGAACCATTCCTGGGACACTAGTTACAGATTCCGATGCTTCACTTCAGGTTAATTGTATCCCTCTGACCTTCTTATTGACGATGAATCACAGATATTGCATCGGAATTAAATAGAAAAGGCACAATGCCGACCTAAGTACAAGAAGACTGATTCTTCTCATTGAATATGTTTGAACCATTTCTGTGACGCTAGTTATAGATTCCGATGCTTCACTTCATATTTACTGTATCCCTCTGACCATCTTGTTGGCGATGAAACACAGAAATTGCATCGGAATTAAATAGAAAGGGCACAATGCCGATTTAAGTACTGTCTATGTTTTGAACCAGTCCTGTGACACTAGTTATAGATTCCGATGCTTCACTTCAGGTTTAATGTATCCGTCTGACCTTGTTATTGACGATGAAACACAGAAATGGCATCGGAATTAAATAGAAAAGGCACAATGCCGACTTAAGTACAAGAAGACTGACTCTTCTTACTGTCTATGATTTGACCCATTTCTGTGACGCTAGTTACAGAATCCGATGCTTCACTTCACGATTACTGTATCCCTCTGACCATCTTATTGACGATGAAACACAGAAATTGCATCGGAATTAAATAGAAAAGGCTCAATGCCGACTTAAGTTCAAGAAGACTGATTCTTCCTACTGTCTATGTTTTGAACCATTCCTGTGACACTAGTTATAGTTTCCGATGCTTCACTTCAGGTTTAATGTATCCCTCTGACCTTCTTATTGACGATGAAACACAGAAATTGCATCGGAATTAAATACAAAATGCACGATGCCGACTTAAGTGCAAGAAGACTGACTCTTCTTACTGTCTATGCTTTGAACCATTCCTGTGACGCTAGTTACAGATTCCGATGCATCACTTCAGGTTTACTGCATCCCTCTGACCTTCTTATTGACGATGAAACACAGAAATTACATCGGAATTAAATACAAAAGGCACAATGCCGACTTAAGTACAAGAAGACTGACTCTTCTTACTGACTATGTTTTGAACCATTCCTGTGACACTAGTTATAGATTCCGATGATTCACTTCAGGATTACTGTATCCCTTGGACCTTCTTATTGACGATGAAACACAGAAATTGCATCGGAATTAAATACAAAAGGCACAATGCCGACTTAAGTACAAGAAGACTGACACTTCTTACTGACTATGTTTGGAACCATTGCTGTGACACTAGTTATAGATTCCGATGCTTCACTTCAGGTTTACTGTGTCCCTCTGACCTTCTAATTGACGATGATACACAGAAATTACATCGGAATTAAATAGAAAAGGCGCAATGCCGACTTAGATACAAGCAGACAGACTCTTCTTTCTGACTATGTTTTGAACCATTCCTGTGACACTAGTTATAGATTCCGATGTTCCACTTCAGGTTTACTGTATCCCTCTGACCTTCCTATTGACGATGAAACATAGGAATTGCATTGGAATTATATACAAATGGCACAATGCCACATAAGTACAAGAAGACTAACTCTCCTTACTGTCAATGTTTTGAACCATTCCTGTGACACTAGTTATAGGTTCCGATGCATCACTTTAGGTTTACTGTATCCCTTGGACCTTCCAATTGACGATGAAACACAGAAATTGCATCGGTATTAAATACAGAAGGCACAATGCCGACTTAAGTACAAGAAGACTAACCATTCTTACTGTCTATGCTTTGAACTATTCCTGTGACACTAGTTATAGATTCCGATGCTTCACTTCAGGTTTATTGTATCCCTCTGACCTTCTTATTGACGATGAAACACAGATATTGCATCGGAATTAAATAGAAAAGGCACAATGCCGACTTAAGTACAGGAAGACTGATTCTTCTTATTGAATATGTTTGAACCATTTTTGTGACGCTAGTTATAGATTCAGATGCTTCACTTCATATTTACTGTATGCCTCTGACCTTCTTATTGACGATGAAACACAGAAATTGCATCGGAATTAAATACAAAAGGCACAATGCCGACTCAAGTGCAAGAAGACTGACTCTTCTTACTGTCTAAGTTTGAACCATTCCTGTGACGCTAGTTACAGATTCCGATGCATCACTTCAGGTTTACTGCATCCCTCTGACCTTCTTACTGACGATGAAACACAGAAATCGCATCGGAATTAAATACAAAAGGCACAATGCCGACTTAAGTACAAGAAGACTGACTCTTCTTACTGACTATGTTTTGAACCATTCCTGTGACACTAGTTATAGATTCCGATGATTCACTTCAGGATTACTGTATCCCTTGGACCTTTTTATTGACGATGAAACACAGAAATTGCATCGGAATTAAATAGAAAACGCACAATGCCGACCTAAGTACAAGGAGACTGAGTCTTCCTACTGTCTATGATTTTAAACCATTCCTGTGACACTAGTTAGAGATTCCGATGATTCACTTCAGATTTACTGTATCCCTCTGACCTTCTAATTGACGATGAAACGTAGTAATTGCATCGGAATTAAATTGAAAACGGCACAATGCCGACTTAAGTACAAGAAGACTGACTATTCTTACTAACTATGTTTTGAAGCATTCCTGTGTCACTAGTTATAGATTCCGATGCTTCACTTCAGGTTTACTGTAACCCTCTGACCTTCTTATTGGCGATGAAACACAGAAATTCCATCGGAATAAAATACAAAATGCACAATGCCGCCTTAAGTACAAGAAGACTGACTCTTCTTACTGACTGTTTTGAACCATTCCTGTGGCACTAGTTATAGATTCCGATGTTTCACTTCAGGTTTACTGTATCCCTCTGACCTTCTTATTGACGATGAAACACAGAAATTGCATTGGAATTATATACAAATGGCACAATGCCACTTAGGTACAAGAAGACTAACTCTCCTTACTGTCAATGTTTTGAACCATTCCTGTGACACTAGTTATAGTTTCCGATGCATCACTTTAGGTTTACTGTATCCCTTGGACCTTCCTATTGACAATGAAACACAGAAATTGCATCGGTATTAAATACAAAATGCACAATGCCGACTTAAGTACAAGAAGACTGACCCTTCTTACTGTCTATGTTTTGAACCATTCCTGTGACACTAGTTATAGATTCCGATGCTTCACTTCAGGTTTACTGTATCCCTCTGCACTTCTTATTGACGATGAAACACAGAAATTGCATCGGAATTAAATACAAAAATCAAAATGCCGACTTAAGCACAAGAAGACTGACTCAACTTACTGTCTATGATTTGAACCATTCCTGTGACACTAGTTATAGATTACGATGATTCACGTCTGGTTTACTGTATTCCTTGGACCTCCGTATTGACGATGAAACACAGAAATTGCATCGGAATTAAATAGAAAAGCACAATGCCGACTTAAGTACAAGAAGACTGACTCTTCTTTCTGACTATGTTTGGAAGCATTCCTGTGACACTAGTCATAGATTCCGATGCTTCACTTCAGGTTTATTGTATCCCTCTGACCTTCTTATTGACGATGAAACACAGATAATGCGTCATAATTAAATAGAAAGGGCACAATGCCGACTTAAGTACAAGAAGACTGATTCTTCTTACTGAATATGTTTTGAACCTTTCCTGTGACACTGGTTACAGATTCCGATGCTTCACTTCAAGTTTACTGTATCCCTCTGACCATCTTATTGACGATGAAACGCAGAAATTGCATCGGATTTAAATAGAAATGGCACAATGCCGACTTAAGTACAAGAAGACTAACCATTCTTACTGTCAATGCTTTGAACTATTCCTGTGACACTAGTTATAGATTCCGATGCTTCACTTCAGGTTTATTGTATCCCTCTGACCTTCTTATTGACGATGAAACACAGATATTGCATCGGAATTAAATAGAAAAGGCACAATGCCGACCTAAGTACAAGAAGACTGAATCTTCTTATTGAATATGTTTGAACCATTTCTGTGACGCTAGTTATAGATTCCGATGCTTCACTTCATATTTACTGCATCCCTCTGACCATCTTATTGACGATGAAACACAGAAATTACATCGGAATTAAATAGAAAGGGCACAATGCCGACTTAAGTACAAGAAGACTGACTCTTCCGACTGTCTATGTTTTGAACCAGTCCTGTGACACTAGTTATAGATTCCGATGCTTCACTTCAGATTTAATGTATCCCTCTGACCTTCTTATTGACGATGAAACACAGAAATTGCATCGGAATTAAATAGAAAAGGCACAATGCCGACTTAAGTACAAGAAGACTGACTCTTCTTACTGACTATGTTTTGAACCATTCCTGTGACACTAGTTATAGATTCCGATGATTCACTTCAGGATTACTGTATCCCTTGGACCTTTTTATTGACGATGAAACACAGAAATTGCATCGGAATTAAATAGAAAACGCACAATGCCGACCTAAGTACAAGACGACTGAGTCTTCCTACTGTCTATGATTTTAAACCATTCCTGTGACACTAGTTAGAGATTCCGATGATTCACTTCAGATTTACTGTATCCCTCTGACCTTCTAATTGACGATGAAACGTAGTAATTGCATCGGAATTAAATTGAAAACGGCACAATGCCGACTTAAGTACAAGAAGACTGACTATTCTTACTAACTATGTTTTGAAGCATTCCTGTGTCACTAGTTATAGTTCCGATGCTTCACTTCAGGTTTACTGTAACCCTCTGACCTTCTTATTGGCGATGAAACACAGAAATTCCATCGGAATAAAATACAAAATGCACAATGCCGCCTTAAGTACAAGAAGACTGACTCTTCTTACTGACTGTTTTGAACCATTCCTGTGGCACTAGTTATAGATTCCGATGTTTCACTTCAGGTTTACTGTGTCCCTCTGACCTTCTTATTAACGATGAAACACAGAAATTGCATTGGAATTATATACAAATGGCACAATGCCACTTAGGTACAAGAAGACTAACTCTCCTTACTGTCAATGTTTTGAACCATTCCTGTGACACTAGTTATAGTTTCCGATGCATCACTTTAGGTTTACTGTATCCCTTGGACCTTCCTATTGACAATGAAACACAGAAATTGCATCGGTATTAAATACAAAAGGCACAATGCCGACTTAAGTACAAGAAGACTGACCCTTCTTACTGTCTATGTTTTGAACCATTCCTGTGACACTAGTTATAGATTCCGATGCTTCACTTCAGGTTTACTGTATCCCTCTGCACTTCTTATTGACGATGAAACACAGAAATTGCATCGGAATTAAATACAAAAATCAAAATGCCGACTTAAGCACAAGAAGACTGACTCAACTTACTGTCTATGATTTGAACCATTCCTGTGACACTAGTTATAGATTACGATGATTCACGTCTGGTTTACTGTATTCCTTGGACCTCCGTATTGACGATGAAACACAGAAATTGCATCGGAATTAAATACAAAAATCAAAATGCCGACTTAAGCACAAGAAGACTGACTCAACTTACTGTCTATGATTTGAACCATTCCTGTGACACTAGTTATAGATTACGATGATTCACGTCTGGTTTACTGTATTCCTTGGACCTCCGTATTGACGATGAAACACAGAAATTGCATCGGAATTAAATAGAAAAGCACAATGCCGACTTAAGTACAAGAAGACTGACTCTTCTTTCTGACTATGTTTGGAAGCATTCCTGTGACACTAGTCATAGATTCCGATGCTTCACTTCAGGTTTATTGTATCCCTCTGACCATCTTATTGACGATGAAACACAGATAATGCGTCATAATTAAATAGAAAGGGCACAATGCCGACTTAAGTACAAGAAGACTGATTCTTCTTACTGAATATGTTTTGAACCTTTCCTGTGACACTAGTTACAGATTCCGATGCTTCACTTCAAGTTTACTGTATCCCTCTGACCATCTTATTGACGATGAAACGCAGAAATTGCATCGGATTTAAATAGAAATGGCACAATGCCGACTTAAGTACAAGAAGACTAACCATTCTTACTGTCAATGCTTTGAACTATTCCTGTGACACTAGTTATAGATTCCGATGCTTCACTTCAGGTTTATTGTATCCCTCTGACCTTCTTATTGACGATGAAACACAGATATTGCATCGGAATTAAATAGAAAAGGCACAATGCCGACCTAAGTACAAGAAGACTGAATCTTCTTATTGAATATGTTTGAACCATTTCTGTGACGCTAGTTATAGATTCCGATGCTTCACTTCATATTTACTGCATCCCTCTGACCATCTTATTGACGATGAAACACAGAAATTACATCGGAATTAAATAGAAAGGGCACAATGCCGACTTAAGTACAAGAAGACTGACTCTTCCGACTGTCTATGTTTTGAACCAGTCCTGTGACACTAGTTATAGATTCCGATGCTTCACTTCAGATTTAATGTATCCCTCTGACCTTCTTATAAACGATGAAACACAGAAATTGCATCGGAATTAAATAGAAAAGGCACAATGCCGACTTAAGTACAAGAAGACTGACTCTTCTTACTGACTATGTTTTGAACCATTCCTGTGACACTAGTTATAGATTCCGATGATTCACTTCAGGATTACTGTATCCCTTGGACCTTTTTATTGACGATGAAACACAGAAATTGCATCGGAATTAAATAGAAAACGCACAATGCCGACCTAAGTACAAGAAGACTGAGTCTTCCTACTGTCTATGATTTTAAACCATTCCTGTGACACTAGTTAGAGATTCCGATGATTCACTTCAGATTTACTGTATCCCTCTGACCTTCTAATTGACGATGAAACGTAGTAATTGCATCGGAATTAAATTGAAAACGGCACAATGCCGACTTAAGTACAAGAAGACTGACTATTCTTACTAACTATGTTTTGAAGCAATCCTGTGTCACTAGTTATAGATTCCGATGCTTCACTTCAGGTTTACTGTAACCCTCTGACCTTCTTATTGGCGATGAAACACAGAAATTCCATCGGAATAAAATACAAAATGCACAATGCCGCCTTAAGTACAAGAAGACTGACTCTTCTTACTGACTGTTTTCAACCATTCCTGTGGCACTAGTTATAGATTCCGATGTTTCACTTCAGGTTTACTGTGTCCCTCTGACCTTCTTATTGACGATGAAACACAGAAATTGCATTGGAATTATATACAAATGGCACAATGCCACTTAGGTACAAGAAGACTAACTCTCCTTACTGTCAATGTTTTGAACCATTCCTGTGACACTAGTTATAGTTTCCGATGCATCACTTTAGGTTTACTGTATCCCTTGGACCTTCCTATTGACAATGAAACACAGAAATTGCATCGGTATTAAATACAAAAGGCACAATGCCGACTTAAGTACAAGAAGACTGACCCTTCTTACTGTCTATGTTTTGAACCATTCCTGTGACACTAGTTATAGATTCCGATGCTTCACTTCAGGTTTACTGTATCCCTCTGCACTTCTTATTGACGATGAAACACAGAAATTGCATCGGAATTAAATACAAAAATCAAAATGCCGACTTAAGCACAAGAAGACTGACTCAACTTACTGTCTATGATTTGAACCATTCCTGTGACACTAGTTATAGATTACGATGATTCACGTCTGGTTTACTGTATTCCTTGGACCTCCGTATTGACGATGAAACACAGAAATTGCATCGGAATTAAATAGAAAAGCACAATGCCGACTTAAGTACAAGAAGACTGACTCTTCTTTCTGACTATGCTTGGAAGCATTCCTGTGACACTAGTCATAGATTCCGATGCTTCACTTCAGGTTTATTGTATCCCTCTGACCTTCTTATTGACGATGAAACACAGATAATGCGTCATAATTAAATAGAAAGGGCACAATGCCGACTTAAGTACAAGAAGACTGATTCTTCTTACTGAATATGTTTTGAACCTTTCCTGTGACACTAGTTACAGATTCCGATGCTTCACTTCAAGTTTACTGTATCCCTCTGACCATCTTATTGACGATGAAACGCAGAAATTGCATCGGATTTAAATAGAAATGGCACAATGCCGACTTAAGTACAAGAAGACTAACCATTCTTACTGTCAATGCTTTGAACTATTCCTGTGACACTAGTTATAGATTCCGATGCTTCACTTCAGGTTTATTGTATCCCTCTGACCTTCTTATTGACGATGAAACACAGATATTGCATCGGAATTAAATAGAAAAGGCACAATGACGACCTAAGTACAAGAAGACTGAATCTTCTTATTGAATATGTTTGAACCATTTCTGTGACGCTAGTTATAGATTCCGATGCTTCACTTCATATTTACTGCATCCCTCTGACCATCTTATTGACGATGAAACACAGAAATTACATCGGAATTAAATAGAAAGGGCACAATGCCGACTTAAGTACAAGAAGACTGACTCTTCCGACTGTCTATGTTTTGAACCAGTCCTGTGACACTAGTTATAGATTCCGATGCTTCACTTCAGATTTAATGTATCCCTCTGACCTTCTTATTGACGATGAAACACAGAAATTGCATCGGAATTAAATAGAAAAGGCACAATGCCGACTTAAGTACAAGAAGACTGACTCTTCTTACTGTCTATGATTTGACCCATCCATGTGACGCTAGTTACAGAATCTGATGCTTCACTTCACGTTTACTGTATCCCCCTGACCATGTTATTGACGATGAAACACAGAAATTGCATCGGAATTAAATAGAAAAGGCACAATGCCGACTTAAGTACAAGAAGACTGACTCTTCCTACTGTCTATGTTTTGAACCATTCCTCTGACACTAGTTATAGTTTCCGATGCTTCACTTCAGGTTTAATGTATACCTCTGACCTTCTTATTGACGATGAAACACAGAAATTGCATTGGAATTAAATACAAAAGGCACAATGCCGATTCAAGTGCAAGAAGACTGACTCTTCTTGCTAACTATGTTTTGAACCATTCCTGTGACACTAGTTATAGATTCCGATGCTTCACTTTAGGTTTACTGTATCCCTCTGACCTTCTTATTGACGATGAAACATAGAAATTGCATCGGAATTAAATAGAAAAGGCACAATTCCGACTCAAGTACTAGAAGACTGGCCCTTCTTACTGTCTACGTTTTGAACCATTCCTGTGACACTAGTTATAGATTCCGATGCTTCACTTCAGGTTTACAGTATCCCTCTGACCTTCTTCTTGACGATGAAACATAGATAGTGCATCGGAATTAAATAGAGAAGGCACAATGCCGACTTAAGTACAAGAAGACTGACTCTTCCTACTTTCTATGTTTTGAACCATTCCTGTGACACTAGTTATAGATTCCGATTCTTCACTTCAGGTTTACTGTATCCCTCTGACCTTCTTATTGACGATGAAACACAGATATTGCATCGGAATTAAATACAAAAGGCACAAAGCCGACGTAAGCACAAGAAGACTGACTCTTCTTACTGGCTATATTTTAAACCATTCCTGTGACACTAGTTAGAAATTCCGATGCTTCACTTCAGGTTTACGATATAACTCTGACCTTCTTATTGACGATGAAACACAGTAATTGCATCGGAAATAAATTGAAAAGGGCACAATGCCGACTTAAGATCCAGAAGACTGACTCTTCTTACTGTCTATGTTTTGAACCATTCCTGTGACACTAGTTATAGATTCCGATGCTTCACTTCAGGTTTACTGAATCCCTTGGACCTTCTTATAGACGATGAAACACAGAAATTGCATCGGAATTAAATACAAAAGGCACAATGCCGACTTAAGTACATGTAGACTGACTCTTCCAGCTGTCTATGATTTGAAACATTCCAGTGACCTTAGTTATAGATTCCGATGCTTCATTTCAGGTTTACTGTATCCCTTGGATCTTCTTATTGACAATGAAACACAGAAAGGGCATCGGAATTATATAGAACAGGCACAATGCCGACTTAAGTACAAGAAGACTGACTCTTCCTACTGTCTATGTTTTGAACCATTCCTGTGGCACTAGTTACAGATTCCGATGCTTCACTTCAGGTATACTGTATCCCTCTGACCTTCTTATTGACGATGAAACACAGAAATAGCATCGCAATTAAATACAAAAATCAAAATGCCGATAAGTACTAAAAGACTGACTCAACTTACTGTCTATGATTTGAACCATTCGTGTGACACTAGTTATAGATTCCGATGATTCACTGCAGGTTTACTGTATTCCTTGGACCTCCGTATTGACGATAAAACACAGAAATTGCATCGGAATTAAATAGAAAAGGCACAATGCCGACTTAAGTACAAGAAGACTGACTCTTCTTTCTGACTATGCTTTAAACCATTCCTGTGACACTAGTTAGAGATTCCGATGATTAACTTCAGATTTACTGTATCCCTCTGACCTTCTAATTGACGATGAAACACAGTAATTGCATCGGAATTAAATTGAAAAGGGCACAATGCCGACTTAAGTACAAGAAGACTGACTCTTCTTACTGACTATGTTTTGAACCATTCTTATGAAACTAGTTATAGATTCCGATGCTTCACTTCAGGTTTACTGTAACTATTGGACCTTCTTATTGACGATGAAACACAGAAATTGCATCGGAATTAAATACAAAACGCACAATGCCGCCTTAAGTACAAGATGACTGACTCTTCTTACTGACTGTTTTGAACCATTCCTGTGGCACTAGTTATAGATTCCGATGTTTCACTTCAGGTTTACTGTGTCCCTCTGACCTTCTTATTGACGATGAAACACAGAAATTGCATTGGAATTATATACAAATGGCACAATGCCACTTAGGTACAAGAAGACTAACTCTCCTTACTGTCAATGTTTTGAACCATTCCTGTGACACTAGTTATAGTTTCCGATGCATCACTTTAGGTTTACTGTATCCCTTGGACCTTCCTATTGACAATGAAACACAGAAATTGCATCGGTATTAAATACAAAAGGCACAATGCCGACTTAAGTACAAGAAGACTGACCCTTCTTACTGTCTATGTTTTGAACCATTCCTGTGACACTAGTTATAGATTCCGATGCTTCACTTCAGGTTTACTGTATCCCTCTGCACTTCTTATTGACGATGAAACACAGAAATTGCATCGGAATTAAATACAAAAATCAAAATGCCGACTTAAGCACAAGAAGACTGACTCAACTTACTGTCTATGATTTGAACCATTCCTGTGACACTAGTTATAGATTACGATGATTCACGTCTGGTTTACTGTATTCCTTGGACCTCCGTATTGACGATGAAACACAGAAATTGCATCGGAATTAAATAGAAAAGCACAATGCCGACTTAAGTACAAGAAGACTGACTCTTCTTTCTGACTATGTTTGGAAGCATTCCTGTGACACTAGTCATAGATTCCGATGCTTCACTTCAGGTTTATTGTATCCCTCTGACCTTCTTATTGACGATGAAACACAGATAATGCGTCATAATTAAATAGAAAGGGCACAATGCCGACTTAAGTACAAGAAGACTGATTCTTCTTACTGAATATGTTTTGAACCTTTCCTGTGACACTAGTTACAGATTCCGATGCTTCACTTCAAGTTTACTGTATCCCTCTGACCATCTTATTGACGATGAAACGCAGAAATTGCATCGGATTTAAATAGAAATGGCACAATGCCGACTTAAGTACAAGAAGACTAACCATTCTTACTGTCAATGCTTTGAACTATTCCTGTGACACTAGTTATAGATTCCGATGCTTCACTTCAGGTTTATTGTATCCCTCTGACCTTCTTATTGACGATGAAACACAGATATTGCATCGGAATTAAATAGAAAAGGCACAATGCCGACCTAAGTACAAGAAGACTGAATCTTCTTATTGAATATGTTTGAACCATTTCTGTGACGCTAGTTATAGATTCCGATGCTTCACTTCATATTTACTGCATCCCTCTGACCATCTTATTGACGATGAAACACAGAAATTACATCGGAATTAAATAGAAAGGGCACAATGCCGACTTAAGTACAAGAAGACTGACTCTTCCGACTGTCTATGTTTTGAACCAGTCCTGTGACACTAGTTATAGATTCCGATGCTTCACTTCAGATTTAATGTATCCCTCTGACCTTCTTATTGACGATGAAACACAGAAATTGCATCGGAATTAAATAGAAAAGGCACAATGCCGACTTAAGTACAAGAAGACTGACTCTTCTTACTGTCTATGATTTGACCCATCCATGTGACGCTAGTTACAGAATCTGATGCTTCACTTCACGTTTACTGTATCCCCCTGACCATGTTATTGACGATGAAACACAGA
Organism: Schistocerca americana; assembly: GCF_021461395.2. NCBI lineage: Eukaryota > Metazoa > Arthropoda > Insecta > Orthoptera > Acrididae > Schistocerca > Schistocerca americana. Next base: position 5,840,283 of record NW_025725928.1, on the reverse strand, counting down.
AATTGCATCGGAATTAAATAGAAAAGGCACAATGCCGACTTAAGTACAAGAAGACTGACTCTTCCTACTGTCTATGTTTTGAACCATTCCTCTGACACTAGTTATAGTTTCCGATGCTTCACTTCAGGTTTAATGTATACCTCTGACCTTCTTATTGACGATGAAACACAGAAATTGCATTGGAATTAAATACAAAAGGCACAATGCCGATTCAAGTGCAAGAAGACTGACTCTTCTTGCTAACTATGTTTTGAACCATTCCTGTGACACTAGTTATAGATTCCGATGCTTCACTTTAGGTTTACTGTATCCCTCTGACCTTCTTATTGACGATGAAACACAGATATTGCATCGGAATTAAATACAAAAGGCACAAAGCCGACGTAAGCACAAGAAGACTGACTCTTCTTACTGGCTATATTTTAAACCATTCCTGTGACACTAGTTAGAAATTCCGATGCTTCACTTCAGGTTTACGATATAACTCTGACCTTCTTATTGACGATGAAACACAGTAATTGCATCGGAAATAAATTGAAAAGGGCACAATGCCGACTTAAGATCCAGAAGACTGACTCTTCTTACTGTCTATGTTTTGAACCATTCCTGTGACACTAGTTATAGATTCCGATGCTTCACTTCAGGTTTACTGAATCCCTTGGACCTTCTTATAGACGATGAAACACAGAAATTGCATCGGAATTAAATACAAAAGGCACAATGCCGACTTAAGTACATGTAGACTGACTCTTCCAGCTGTCTATGATTTGAAACATTCCAGTGACCTTAGTTATAGATTCCGATGCTTCATTTCAGGTTTACTGTATCCCTTGGATCTTCTTATTGACAATGAAACACAGAAAGGGCATCGGAATTATATAGAACAGGCACAATGCCGACTTAAGTACAAGAAGACTGACTCTTCCTACTGTCTATGTTTTGAACCATTCCTGTGGCACTAGTTACAGATTCCGATGCTTCACTTCAGGTATACTGTATCCCTCTGACCTTCTTATTGACGATGAAACACAGAAATAGCATCGCAATTAAATACAAAAATCAAAATGCCGATAAGTACTAAAAGACTGACTCAACTTACTGTCTATGATTTGAACCATTCGTGTGACACTAGTTATAGATTCCGATGATTCACTGCAGGTTTACTGTATTCCTTGGACCTCCGTATTGACGATAAAACACAGAAATTGCATCGGAATTAAATAGAAAAGGCACAATGCCGACTTAAGTACAAGAAGACTGACTCTTCTTTCTGACTATGCTTTAAACCATTCCTGTGACACTAGTTAGAGATTCCGATGATTAACTTCAGATTTACTGTATCCCTCTGACCTTCTAATTGACGATGAAACACAGTAATTGCATCGGAATTAAATTGAAAAGGGCACAATGCCGACTTAAGTACAAGAAGACTGACTCTTCTTACTGACTATGTTTTGAACCATTCTTATGAAACTAGTTATAGATTCCGATGCTTCACTTCAGGTTTACTGTAACTATTGGACCTTCTTATTGACGATGAAACACAGAAATTGCATCGGAATTAAATACAAAACGCACAATGCCGCCTTAAGTACAAGATGACTGACTCTTCTTACTGACTGTTGTGAACCATTCCTGTGGCACTAGTTATAGATTCCGATGTTCCACTTCAGGTTTACTGTATCCCTCTGACCTTCTTATTGACGATGAAACACAGAAATTGCATTGGAATTATATACAAATGGCACAATGCCACTTAAGTACAAGAAGACTAACTCTCCTTACTGTCAATGTTTTAAACCATTCCTGTGACACTAGTTATAGATTCCGATGCATCACTTTAGGTTTACTGTATCCCTTGGACCTTCCTATTGACGATGAAACACAGAAATTGCATCGGTATTAAATACAAAAGGCACAATGCCGACTTAAGTACAAGAAGACTGACCCTTCTTACTGTCTATGTTTTGAACCATTCCTGTGACACTAGTTATAGATACCGATGCTTCCCTTCAGGTTTACTGTATCCCTCTGCACTTCTTATTGACGATGAAACACAGAAATTGCATCGGAATTAAATACAAAAATCAAAATGCCGACTTAAGCACAAGAAGACTGACTCAACTTACTGTCTATGATTTGAACCATTCCTGTGACACTAGTTATAGATTACGATGATTCACGTCTGGTTTGCTGTATTCCTTGGACCTCCGTATTGACGATGAAGCACAGAAATTGCATCGGAATTAAATAGAAAAGCACAATGCCGACTTAAGTACAAGAAGACTGACTCTTCTTTCTGACTATGTTTGAAAGCATTCCTGTGACACTAGTTATAGATTCCGATGCTTCACTTCAGGTTTATTGTATCCCTCTGACCTTCTTGTTGACGATGAAACACAGATTATGCGTCGGAATTAAATAGAAAAGGCACAATGCCGACTTAAGTACATGAAGACTGATTCTTCTTACTGAATATGTTTTGAACCATTCCTGTGACACTAGTTACAGATTCTGATGCTTCACTTCAGGTTTACTGTATCCCTCTGACCATCTTATTGACGATGAAACGCAGAAATTGCATCGGAATTAAATAGAAATGGCACAATGCCGACTTAAGTACAAGAAGGCTAACCATTCTTACTGTCTATGCTTTCAACTATTCCTGTGACACTAGTTATAGATTCCGATGCTTCACTTCAGGTTTACTGTAACTCTTGGACCTTCTTATTGACGATGAAACACAGAAATTGCATCGGAATTAAATACAAAACGCACAATGCCGCCTTAAGTACAAGATGACTGACTCTTCTTACTGACTGTTTTGAACCATTCCTGTGACACTAGTAATAGACTCTGATGTTTCACTTCAGGTTTATTGTATCCCTCTGACCTTCTTATTGACGATGAAACACAGATTTTGCATCGGAATTAAATAGAAAAGGCACAATGCCGACTTAAGTACAAGAAGACTGATTCTTTTTATTGAATATGTTTGAACCATTTTTGTGACGCTAGTTATAGATTCCGATGCTTCACTTCATATTTACTGTATCCCTCTGACAATCTTATTGACGATGAAACACAGAAATTGCATCGGAATTAAATAGAAAGGGCACAATGCCGACTTAAGTACAAGAAGACTGACTCTTCCTACTGTCTATGTTTTGAACCAGTCCTGTGACACTAGTTATAGATTCTGATGCTTCACTTCAGGTTTAATGTATCCCTCTGACCTTCTTATTGACGATGAAACACAGAAATTGCAACGGAATTAAATACAAAAGGCACAATGCGGACTCAAGTGCTCGAAGACTGACTCTTCTTACTGTCTATGCTTTGAACCATTCCTGTGACGCTAGTTACAGATTCCGATGCATCACTCCAGGTTTACTGCATCCCTCTGACCTTCTTATTGACGATGAAACACAGAAATTGCATCGGAATTAAATACAAAAGGCACAATGCCGACTTAAGTACAAGAAGACTGACTTTTCTTACTGACTATGATTTGAACCATTCCTGTGACACTAGTTATAGATTCCGTTGATTCACTTCAGGATTACTGTATCCCTTGGACCTTCTTATTGACGATGAAACACAGAAATTGCATCGGAATTAAATAGAAAACGCACAATGCCGACCTAAGTACAAGAAGACTGAGTCTTCCTACTGTCTATGTTTTAAACCATTCCTGTGACACTAGTTAGAGATTCCGATGATTCACTTCAGATTTACTGTATCCCTCTGTCCTTCTAATTGACGATGAAACACAGTAATTGCATCGGAATTAAATTGACAGGGCACAATGCCGACTTAAGTACAAGAAGACTGACTATTCTTACTAAGTATGTTTTGAAGCATTCCCGTGACACTAGTTATAGATTCCGATGCTTCACTTCAGGTTTACTGTAACCCTCTGACCATCTTATTGGCGATGAAACACAGAAATTCGATTGGAATTAAATACAAAATGCACAATGCCACCTTAAGTACAAGAAGACTAACTCTCCTTACTGTCAATGTTTTGAACCATTCCTGTGACACTAGTTATAGATTCCGATGCTTCACTTCAGGTTTACTGTATCCCTCTGCAGTTCTTAATGACGATGAAACACAGAAATTGCATCGGAATTAAATACAAAAATCAAAATGCCGACTTAAGCACAAGAAGACTGACTCAACTTACTGTCTATGATTTGAACCATTCCTGTGACACTAGTTATAGAATACGGTGATTCACGTCTGGTTTACTGTATTCCTTGGACCTCCGTATTGACGATGAAATACAGAAATTGCATCGGAATTAAATAGAAAAGCACAATGCCGACTTAAGTACAAGAAGACTGACTCTTCTTTCTGATTATGTTTGGAAGCATTTCTGTGACACTAGTTATAGATTCCGATCCTTCACTTCAGGTTTATTGTATCCCTCTGACCATCTTATTGACGATGAAAAAAAGAAATTGCATCGGAATTAAATACAAAATGCACAATGCCGCCTTAAGTGCAAGAGGACTGACTCTTCTTACTAACTATGTTTTGAACCATTCCTGTGACACTAGTTATAGATTCCGATGCTTCACTTCAGGTTTACAGTATCCCTCTGACCTTCTTCTTGACGATGAAACATAGATAGTGCATCGGAATTAAATTGAAAAGGCACAATGCCGACTTAAGTACAAGAAGACTGACTCTTCCTACTTTCTACGTTTTGAACCATTCCTGTGACACTAGTTATAGATTCCGATTCTTCACTTCTGGTTTACTGTATCCCTCTGACCTTCTTATTGACGATGAAACACAGATATTGCATCGGAATTAAATACAAAAGGCACAAAGCCGACGTAAGCACAAGAAGACTGACTCTTCTTACTGACTATATTTTAAACCATTCCTGTGACACTACTTAGAAATTCCGATGCTTCACTTCAGGTTTACGGTATAACTCTGACCTTCTTATTGACGATGAAACACAGTAATTGCATCGGAAATAAATTGAAAAGGGCACAATGACGACTTAAGATCCAGAAGACTGACTCTTCTTACTGTCTATGTTTTGAACCATTCCTGTGACACTAGTTATAGATTCCGATGCTTCACTTCAGGTTTACTGTATCCCTTGGACCTTCTTATAGACGATGAAAGACAGAAATTGCATCGGAATTAAATACAAAAGGCACAATGCCGACTTAAGTACATGTAGACTGACTCTTCCTACTGTCTATGTTTTGAACCATTCCTGTGGCACTAGTTATAGATTCCGATGCTTCACTTCAGGTTTACTGTATCCCTCTGACCTTCTTATTGACGATGAAACACAGAAATTGCATCGGAATTAAATAGAAAATGCACAATGCCGTCTTAAGTACAAGTAGAATGACTCTTCTTACTGTCTATGATTTGAACCATTCCTGTGACGCTAGTTATAGATTCCGATGCTTCACTTCATGTTTACTGTATCCCTCTGACCATCTTATTGACGATGAAACACAGAAATTGCATCGGAATTAAATAGAATAGGCACAATGCCGACTTAAGTACAAGAAGACTGACTCTTCCTACTGTCTATGTTTTGAACCAGTCCTGTGACACTAGTTATAGATTCCGATGATTCACTTCAGGCTTACTGTATCCCTTGGACCTTCGTATTGACGATGAAACACAGAAATTGCATCGGATTTAAATAGAAAAGGCACAATGCCGACTTAAGTACAAGAAGACTGACTCTTCCTATTGTCTATGTTTTGAACCAGTCCTGTGACACTAGTTATAGATTCCGATGATTCACTTCAGGATTACTGTATCCCTTGGACCTTCTTATTGACGATGAAACACAGAAATTGCATCGGAATTAAATACAAAAGGCACAATGCCGACTTAAGTACAGGTAGACTGACCCTTCCTACTGTCTATGTTTTGAAACATTCCTGTGACCACAACTCAATACAAAAACAGAAGTCAGATCCAACTACACGATTCCAGGCAAATGTGAAACGAACACTGAAAAACATTGAACACACACTCACAGACAAACAAAAATACTACTTAACACAGAAAAACCCACAAGCACCAACACTCCGCAGTCAACCGAAAGTACATAAAGACGGAATGCCAATGAGACCTGTTATCAACTTCAAGAAAGCCCCAACATACCGCATAGCCAAACACCTCCAAAAGTTAGTTACAAAACACTATAAAGTAGAAAACAACAGAACAGTGATAAACACAAGAAACCTAATAAAAAATATACAGAACATACAGGTTTCACACACAGCATCACTGATTTCATTCGATATAGAAAATATGTATACCTCCATCCCTATCACAGAAACAATAGAAATCATAGAACAAAATCTCTCATCCCACAGCAACCTCACCACAGACGCAATAAAAGAAATAACAGATATGCTCAGACTGACAACTGAACAAAACTACTTTCAGTTTGAGGAAGAATATTATCTACAAACTGATGGACTGCCCATGGGATCCCCAATATCAGGAACACTAGCAAACATCTTCATCAGTCACCTTGAAAATCTGATATTTGATAAGATAACCACAAATGAAAGTATCAAAATCGTATATTGGTACAGATACGTGGATGACATTATTTGTTTGGTAGACGAGCCAAGTGAAAAAATAGATGAACTCCATTCAGAAATAAACAAAGCTCATAAGAACATAAAATTCACACTTGAAAAAGAAAAAGAAAATCAAATAAATTTTCTTGACATTACAATTAAAAAAGAAAATGGAAAACATACATTTAACATCTTTAGAAAACCAACAGCCACGGACACAATAATACATTCCACATCCAACCACCCCCAAAGCCAGAAATGTGCAGCACTAAGGCACATGTTACATAGATTAAACCGAATCCCACCCAGTAAGAGAAACTATGAACAAGAAATGAACACGATCATACAAATAGCTAGGAACAACGGGTATGACACACATGTGGTACACAGGCTCAATCAAAAAATAAAAACACAAATAAAAAACAAACACAACATTTCCACAATACAAAAGAACTCACAAGCTGAAAACTTACAAACACACTCAAGAAACACACACAATAACAACACCACACAGAAAAGAACCAGATGGTACACGATGACCTACACACATAAACTAACACACAGAGTTGCAAACATCCTAAAGAGACAGGGCTTCAAAATAGCATATAAGCCTGGGCAAACCCTTCAATCACACCTAAGCCAGCCAGCTACCAAGAGGGACAAATTCCAACAATCAGGAATATATAAACTTGAATGTCAAAGTTGTGATGCAGTATACATAGGCATGACATGCAGGAATTTTGAAACAAGATACAAAGAACATATCAGATGTTGGAAGTATGAAACAAACCATTTCACATTTGCAGAGCATTTAAAACACTACAACCATCATCCTACAAACATGGAACAAGAAATGAAAATAATGAGAATAAGCAACCATGACAAACATCTTATACAAATGCAAGAGAACTTCCACATCCAGAAAGCCATAGCAGAAAACAAACATGTGATAAATGAACAAACACACATCAGCACAGGCTCCTTACTACACTTAATAAAGGAAATGATGACATAAAAAAAGTATATAACACCAAAATACACACACCCACCTACACACACACACACACACACACACACACACACACACACACACACACACCCTCCCAAAAAAATTAAATTGCATAACACCAAAATACAGACAGACACACATACACAGCACAAATATATATATATATATATATATATATCACACCAAAACACACATACACAGGACATAAACAAAAATAAATAATTAAATACAATAATATAAAATAATACGACACCAAAAAACACACACACACACACACACACACACAAGCGCACACACAAATGCATACACGAACAGACCACTGATACTTCGATAGTTACACTCGTTAGTTTGGCAGTAATATTCGATCTTCGGCAAAAACATTTGACAGTCGGCAACAGAAACCAAACCATTGCATTAAAAAAAGCGTTCAGTGCATAGTGCTGTGGAATGCAGAAAAAACAGCAAATTGGCGCTCATAGGAAGAAGAACAAGACCAAAAATGCAACAGGAGCGTAATATGTAAGAAACTGTCTACGCAACCTGTAAGTACAGTTCAAAACATTACTACTTAATAGGAAATACCAACCACCAGAACTGTTTATAACCTATAGGCACAGTGACAAAAAATGTAAATAAAATAGCTAAAATATGTAAATATTACAGGCAACTGATGATTCCCTGCAGAAAATAAAGGCGAAACGCGTGTGGCACTAAAATTGAGTTTTATTCAGTTGCTGTCAGACGGTCCATAGGTGAAAATCATCAACATACCGTAGCACAATGCCGTCTTAAGTACAAGAAGACTGACTCTTCTTACTGACTATGTTTGGAACCATTGCTGTGACACTAGTTATAGTTTCCGACGCTTCACTTCAGGTTTACTGTATCTCCTGGACCTTGTTATTGACGATGAAACAATGAAATTGCATCGGAATTAAATACAAAATGCACATTGCCGCCTTAAGTACAAGAAGACTGAGTCTTCTTACTAACTATGTTTTGAACCATTCCTGTGACACTAGTTATAGATTCCGATGCTTCACTTCAGGTTTACTGTAACCCTCTGACCTTCTTATTGGCGATGAAACACAGAAATTGCATCGGAATTAAATACAAAATGCACAATGCCGCCTTAAGTACAAGAAGGCTGACCCTTCTTACTGACTGTTTTGAACCATTCCTGTGGCTCTAGTTATAGATTCCGATGTTTCACTTCAGGTTTACTGTATCCCTCTGACCTTCTTATTGACGATGAAACACAGAAATTGCATTGGAATTATATACAAATGGCACAATGCCACTTATGTACAAGAAGACTGACTCTCCTTACTGTCAATGTTTTGAACCATTGCTGTGACACTAGTTATAGATTCCGATGCATCACTTTAGGATTACTGTATCCCTTGGACATTCCTATTGACGATGAAACACAGAAATTGCATCGGTGTTAAATACAAAAGGCACAATGCCGACTTAAGTACAAGAAGACTGACCCTTCTTACTGTCTATGTTTTGAACCATTCCTGTGACACTAGTTATAGATTCCGATGCTTCACTTCAGGTTTACTGCATCCCTCTGCACTTCTTATTGACGATGAAACACACAAATTGCATCGGAATTAAATACAAAAATCAAAATGCCGACTTAAGTACGAGAAGACTGACTCAACTTACTGTCTATGATTTGAACCATTCCTGTGACACTAGTTATGGATTCCGATGATTCACTTCAGGCTTACTGTATTCCTTGGACATCCGTATTGACGATGAAACACAGAAATAGCATCGGAATTAAATAGAAAAGGCACAATGCCGACTTAAGTACAAGAAGACTGACTCTTCTTTCTGACTATCTTTGGAATCATTCCTGTGACACTAGTTATAGATTCCGATGGTTCACTTCAGGTTTATTGTATCCCTCTGACCTTCTTATTGACGATGAAACACAGATATTGCGTCGGAATTAAATAGAAAAGGCACAATGCCCACTTAAGTACAAGAAGACTGACACTTCTTACTGTCTATGGTTTGAACCATTCCTGTGACACTAGTTATAGATTCCGATGCTTCACTTCGGGTTTACTGTATCCCTTGGACTTTCTTATTGACGATGAAACGCAGAAATTGCATCGGAATTAAATAGAAAAGCCACAATGCCGACTTAGGTACAAGAAGACTGACTCTTCTTACTGTCTAGGGTTTGAAGCATTCCTGTGACACTAGTTATAGATTCCGATGCATCACTTCAGGTTTACTGTATCCCTTGGACCTTCTTATTGTCGATGAAACACAGATAATGCGTCGGAATTAAATAGAAAAGGCACAATGCCGACTTAAGTACAAGAAGACTCATTCTTATTACTGAATATGTTTTGAACCATTCCTGTGACACTAGTTACAGATTCCGATGCTTCACTTCAGGTTCACTGTATCCCTCTGACCATCTTATTGACGATGAAACGCAGAAATTGCATCGGAATTAAATAGAAATGGCACAATGCCGACTTAAGTACAAGAAGACTAACCATTCTTACTGTCTAAGCTTTGAACTATTCCTGTGACTCTAGTTATAGATTCCGATGCTTCACTTCAGGTTAATTGTATCCCTCTGACCTTCTTATTGACGATGAAACACAGATATTGCATCGGAATTAAATAGAAAAGGCACAATGCCGACCTAAGTACAAGAAGACTGATTCTTCTCATTGAATATGTTTGATCCATTTCTGTGACGCTAGTTATAGATTCCGATGCTTCACTTCATATTTACTGTATCCCTCTGACCATCTTATTGACGATGAAACACAGAAATTGCATCGGAATTAAATAGAAAGGGCACAATGCCGATTTAAGTACTGTCTATGTTTTGAACCAGTCCTGTGACACTAGTTATAGATTCCGATGCTTCACTTCAGGTTTAATGTATCCCTCTGACCTTGTTATTGACTATGAAACACAGAAATGGCATGGGAATTAAATAGAAAACTCACAATGCCGACTTAAGTACAAGAAGACTGACTCTTCTTACTGTCTATGATTTGACCCATTTCTGTGACGCTAGTTACTGAATCCGATGCTTCACTTCACGTTTACTGTATCCCTCTGACCATCGTGTTGACGATGAAACACAGAAATTGCATCGGAATTAAATAGAAAAGGCTCAATGCCGACTTAAGTACAAGTAGACTGATTCTTCCTACTGTCTATGTTTTTAACCATTCCTGTGACACTAGTTATAGTTTCCGATGCTTCACTTCAGGTTTAATGTATCCCTCTGACCTTCTTATTGACGATGAAACACAGATTTTGCATCGGAATTAAATACAAAATGCACGATGCCGACTTAAGTGCAAGAAGACTGACTCTTCTTACTGTCTATGCTTTGAACCATTCCTGTGACACTAGTTACAGATTCCGATGCATCACTTCAGGTTTACTGCATCCCTCTGACCTTCTTATTGACGATGAAACACAGAAATTGCATCGGAATTAAATACAAAAGGCACAATGCCGACTTAAGTACAAGAAGACTGACTCTTCTTACTGACTATGTTTTGAACCATTCCTGTGACACTAGTTATAAATTCCGATGATTCACTTCAGGATTACTGTATCCCTTGGACCTTCTTATTGACGATGAAACACAGAAATTGCATCGGAATTAAATACAAAAGGCACAATGCCCACTTAAGTACAAGAAGACTGACACTTCTTACTGACTATGTTTGGAACCATTGCTGTGACACTAGTTATAGATTCCGATGCTTCACTTCAGGTTTACTGTATCCCTCTGACCTTCTAATTGACGATGATACACAGAAATTACATCGGAATTAAATAGAAAAGGCGCAATGCCGACTTAGATACAAGCAGACAGACTCTTCTTTCTGACTATGTTTTGAACCATTCCTGTGACACTAGTTATAGATTCCGATGCTTCACTTCAGGTTTACTGTATCCCTCTGACCTTCTTATTGACGATGAAACACAGAAATTGCATCGGAATTAAATAGAAAACGCACAATGCCGACCTAAGTACAAGAAGACTGAGTCTTCCTACTGTCTATGTTTTAAACCATTCCTGTGACACTAGTTAGAGATTCCGATGATTCACTTCAGATTTACTGTATCCCTCTGACCTTCTAATTGACGATGAAACACAGTAATTGCATCGGAATTAAATTGAAAAGGGCACAATGCCGACTTAAGTACAAGAAGACTGACTCTTCTTACTGACTATGTTTTGAACCATTCCTATGACACTAGTTATAGATTCCGATGCTTCACTTCAGGTTTACTGTAACTCTTGGACCTTCTTATTGACGATGAAACACAGAAATTGCATCGGAATTAAATACAAAATGCACAATGCCGCCTTAAGTACAAGAAGACTGACTCTTCTTACTGACTGTTTTGAACCATTCCTGTGGCACTAGTTATAGATTCCGATGTTCCACTTCAGCTTTACTGTATCCCTCTGACCTTCCTATTGACGATGAAACATAGAAATTGCATTGGAATTATATACAAATGGCACAATGCCACTTAAGTACAAGAAGACTAACTCTCCTTACTGTCATTGTTTTGAACCAGTCCTGTGACACTAGTTATAGGTTCCGATGCATCACTTTAGGTTTACTGTATCCCTTGGACCTTCCAATTGACGATGAAACACAGAAATTGCATCGGTATTAAATACAGAGGGCACAATGCCGACTTAAGTACAAGAAGACTAACCATTCTTACTGTCTATGCTTTGAACTATTCCTGTGACACTAGTTATAGATTCCGATGATTCACTTCAGATTTACTGTATCCCTCTGACCTTCTAATTGACGATGAAACACAGTAATTGCATCGGAATTAAATTGAAAAGGGCACAATGCCGACTTAAGTACAGGAAGACTGATTCTTCTTATTGAATATGTTTGAACCATTTTTGTGACGCTAGTTATAGATTCAGATGCTTCACTTCATATTTACTGTATGCCTCTGACCTTCTTATTGACGATGAAACACAGAAATTGCATCGGAATTAAATACAAAAGGCACATTGCCGACTCAAGTGCAAGAAGACTGACTCTTCTTACTGTCTATGTTTGAACCATTCCTGTGACGCTAGTTACAGATTCCGATGCATCACTTCAGGTTTACTGCATCCCTCTGACCTTCTTATTGACGATGAAACACAGAAATTGCATCGGAATTAAATACAAAAGGCACAATGCCGACTTAAGTACAAGAAGACTGACTCTTCTTACTGACTATGTTTTGAACCATTCCTGTGACACTAGTTATAGATTCCGATGATTCAATTCAGGATTACTGTATACCTTGGACCTTCTTATTGACGATGAAACACAGAAATTGCATCGGAATTAAATAGAAAACGCACAATGCCGACCTAAGTACAAGAAGACTGAGTCTTCCTACTGTCTATGTTTTAAACCATTCCTGTGACACTAGTTAGAGATTCCGATGATTCACTTCAGATTTACTGTATCCCTCTGACCTTCTAATTGACGATGAAACACAGTAATTGCATCGGAATTAAATTGAAAAGGGCACAATGCCGACTTAAGTACAAGAAGACTGACTATTCTTACTAACTATGTTTTGAAGCATTCCTGTGACACTAGTTATAGATTCCGATGCTTCACTTCAGGTTTACTGTAACCCTCTGACCTTCTTATTGGCGATGAAACTCAGAAATTGCATCGGAATTAAATACAAAAGGCACAAAGCCGACTTAAGTACAAGAAGACTGACTCTTCTTACTGACTATGTTTTGAACCATTCATGTGACACTAGTTATAGATTCCGATGCATCACTTTAGGTTTACTGTATCCCTTGGACCTTCCTATTGACGATGAAACACAGAAATTGCATCGGTATTAAATACAAAAGGCACAATGCCGACTTAAGTACAAGAAAACTGACCCTTCGTACTGTCTATGTTTTGAACCATTCCTGTGACACTAGTTATAGATTCCGATGCTTCACTTCAGGTTTACTGTATCCCTCTGCACTTCTTATTGACGATGAAACACAGAAATTGCATCGGAATTAAATACAAAAATCAAAATGCCGACTTAAGCACAAGAAGACTGACTCAACTTACTGTCTATGATTTGAACCATTCCTGTGACACTAGTTATAGATTACGATGATTCACGTCTGGTTTACTGTATTCCTTGGACCTCCGTATTGACGATGAAACACAGAAATTGCATCGGAATTAAATAGAAAAGCACAATGCCGACTTAAGTACAAGAAGACTGACTCTTCTTTCTGACTAAGTTTGGAAGCATTCCTGTGACACTAGTCATAGATTCCGATGCTTCACTTCAGGTTTATTGTATCCCTCTGACCTTCTTATTGACGATGAAACACAGATAATGCGTCATAATTAAATAGAAAAGGCACAATGCCGACTTAAGTACAAGAAGACTGATTCTTCTTACTGAATATGTTTTGAACCATTCCTGTGACACTAGTTACAAATTCCGATGCTTCACTTCAGGTTTACTGTATCCCTCTGACCATCTTATTGACGATGAAACGCAGAAATTGCATCGGACTTAAATAGAAATGGCACAATGCCGACTTAAGTACAAGAAGACTAACCATTCTTACTGTCAATGCTTTGAACTATTCCTGTGACACTAGTTATAGATTCCGATGCTTCACTTCAGGTTTATTGTATCCCTCTGACCTTCTTATTGACGATGAAACACAGATATTGCATCGGAATTAAATAGAAAAGGCACAATGCCGACCTAAGTACAAGAAGACTGAATCTTCATATTGAATATGTTTGAACCATTACTGTGACGCTAGTTATAGATTCCGATGCTTCACTTCATATTTACTGCATCCCTCTGACCATCTTATTGACGATGAAACACAGAAATTACATCGGAATTAAATAGAAAGGGCACAATGCCGACTTAAGTACAAGAAGACTGACTCTTCCGACTGTCTATGTTTTGAACCAGTCCTGTAACACTACTTATAGATTCCGATGCTTCACTTCAGATTTAATGTATCCCTCTGACCTTCTTATTGACGATGAAACACAGAAATTGCATCGGAATTAAATAGAAAAGGCACAATGCCGACATAAGTACAAGAAGACTGACTCTTCTTACTGTCTATGATTTGACCCATCTCTGTGACGCTAGTTACAGAATCCGATGCTTCACTTCACGTTTACTGTATCCCTCTGACCATCTTATTGACGATGAAACACAGAAATTGCATCGGAATTAAATAGAAAATGCACAATGCCGACTTAAGTACAAGAAGACTGACTCTTCCTACTGTCTATGTTTTGAACCATTCCTGTGACACTAGTTATAGTTTCCGATGCTTCACTTCAGGTTTAATGTATACCTCTGACCTTCTTATTGACGATGAAACACAGAAATTGCATCGCAATTAAATACAAAAGGCACAATGCCGATTTAAGTGCAAGAAGACTGACTCTTCTTACTGTCTATGTTTTGAACCATTTCTGTGACGCTAGTTACAGATTCCGATGAATCACTTCAGATTTACTGCATCCCTCTGACCTTCTTATTGACGATGAAACAAAGAAATTGCATCGGAATTAAATACAAAATGCACAATGCCGCCTTAAGTGCAAGGAAACTGACTCTTCTTACTAACTATGTTTTGAACCATTCCTGTGACACTAGTTATAGATTCCGATGCTTCACTTCAGGTTTACTGTATCCCTCTGACCTTCTTCTTGACGATGAAACATAGATAGTGCAT
Organism: Schistocerca americana; assembly: GCF_021461395.2. NCBI lineage: Eukaryota > Metazoa > Arthropoda > Insecta > Orthoptera > Acrididae > Schistocerca > Schistocerca americana. The sequence continues at coordinate 5,824,910 of NW_025725928.1, read as the reverse complement.
CGGAATTAAATAGAGAAGGCACAATGCCGACTTAAGTACAAGAAGACTGACTCTTCCTACTTTCTATGTTTTGAACCATTCCTGTGACACTAGTTATAGATTCCGATTCTTCACTTCAGGTTTACTGTATCCCTCTGACCTTCTTATTGACGATGAAACACAGATATTGCATCGGAATTGAATACAAAAGGCACAAAAGCCGACGTAAGCACAAGAAGAGTGACTCTTCTTATTGACTATATTTTAAACCATTCCTGTGACACTAGTTAGAAATTCCGATGCTTCACTTCAGGTTTACGATATAACTCTGACCTTCTTATTGACGATGAAACACAGTAATTGCATCGGAAATAAATTGAAAAGAGCACAATGCCGACTTAAGATCCAGAAGACTGACTCTTCTTACTGTCTATGTTTTGAACCATTCCTGTGACACTAGTTATAGATTCCGATGCTTCACTTCAGGTTCACTGAATCCCTTGGACCTTCTTATAGAAGATGAAACACAGAAATTGCATAGGAATTAAATACAAAAGGCACAATGCCGACTTAAATACATGTAGACTGACTCTTCCAGCTGTCTATGATTTGGAACATTCCAGTGACCTTAGTTATAGATTCCGATGCTTCATTTCAGGTTTACTGTATCCCTTGGATCTTCTTATTGACAATGAAACACAGAAAGGGCATCGGAATTATATAGAACAGGCACAATGCCGACTTAAGTACAAGAAGACTGACTCTTCCTACTGTCTATGTTTTGAACCATTCCTGTGGCACTAGTTACAGATTCCGATGCTTCACTTCAGGTATACTGTATCCCTCTGACCTTCTTATTGACGATGAAACACAGAAATAGCATCGCAATTAAATACAAAAATCAAAATGCCGACTTAAGTACTAAAAGACTGACTCAACTTACTGTCTATTATTTGAACCATTCGTGTGACACTAGTTATAGATTCCGATGATTCACTGCAGGTTTACTGTATTCCTTGGACCTCCGTATTGACGATAAAACACAGAAATTGCATCGGAATTAAATAGAAAAGGCACAATGCCGACTTAAGTACAAGAAGACTGACTCTTCTTTCTGACTATGTTTTAAACCATTCCTGTGACACTAGTTAGAGATTCCGATGATTAACTTCAGATTTACTGTATCCCTCTGACCTTCTAATTGACGATGAAACACAGTAATTGCATCTGAATTAAATTGAAAAGGGCATAATGCCGACTTAAGTACAAGAAGACTGACTCTTCTTACTGACTATGTTTTGAACCATTCCTATGAAACTAGTTATAGATTCCGATGCTTCACTTCAGGTTTACTGTAACTCTTGGACCTTCTTATTGACGATGAAACACAGAAATTGCATCGGAATTAAATACAAAACGCACAATGCCGCCTTAAGTACAAGATGACTGACTCTTCTTACTGACTGTTTTGAACGATTCCTGTGGCACTAGTTACAGATTCCGATGTTCCACTTCAGGTTTACTGTATCCCTCTGACCTTCTTATTGACGATGAAACACAGAAATTGCATTGGAATTATATACAAATGGCACAATGCCACTTAAGTACAAGAAGACTAACTCTCCTTACTGTCAATGTTTTGAACCATTCCTGTGACACTAGTTATAGATTCCGATTCATCACTTTAGTTTTACTGTATCCCTTGGACCTTCCTATTGACGATGAAACACTGAAATTGCATCGGTATTAAATACAAAAGGCACAATGCCGACTTAAGTACAAGAAGACTGACCCTTCTTACTGTCTATGTTTTGAACCATTCCTGTGACACTAGTTATAGATTCCGATGCTTCCCTTCACGTTTACTGTATCCCTCTGCACTTCTTATTGACGATGAAACACAGAAATTGCATCGGAATTAAATACAAAAATTAAATGCCGACTTAAGCACAAGAAGACTGACTCAACTTACTGTCTATGATTTGAACCATTCCTGTGACACTAGTTATAGATTACGATGATTCACGTCTGGTTTACTGTATTCCTTGGACCTCCGTATTGACGATGAAACACAGAAATTGCATCGGAATTAAATAGAAAAGCACAATGCCGACTTAAGTACAAGAAGACTGACTCTTCTTTCTGACTATGTTTGGAAGCATTCCTGTGACACTAGTTATAGATTCCGATGCTTCACTTCAGGTTTATTGTATCCCTCTGACCTTCTTATTGACGATGAAACACAGATTATGCGTCGGAATTAAATAGAAAAGGCACAATGCCGACTTAAGTACAAGAAGACTGATTCTTCTTACTGAATATGATTTGAACCATTCCTGTGACACTAGTTACAGATTCTGATGCTTCACTTCAGGTTTACTGTATCCCTCTGACCATCTTATTGACGATGAAACGCAGAAATCGCATCGGAATTAAATAGAAATGGCACAATGCCGACTTAAGTACAAGAAGGCTAACCATTCTTAATGTCTATGCTTTGAACTATTCCTGTGACACTAGTTATAGATTCCGATGCTTCACCTCAGGTTTACTGTAACTCTTGGACCTTCTTATTGACGATGAAACACAGAAATTGCATCGGAATTAAATACAAAACGCACAATGCCACCTTAAGTACAAGATGACTGACTCTTCTTACTGACTGTTTCGAACCATTCCTGTGACACTAGTAATAGACTCTGATGTTTCACTTCAGGTTTATTGTATCCCTCTGACCTTCTTATTGACGATGAAACACAGATTTTGCATCGGAATTAAATAGAAAAGGCACAATGCCGACTTAAGTACAGGAAGACTGCTTCTTTTTATTGAATATGTTTGAACCATTTTTGTGACGCTAGTTATAGATTCCGATGCTTCACTTCATATTTACTGTATCCCTCTGACAATCTTATTGACGATGAAACACAGAAATTGCATCGGAATTAACTAGAAAGGGCAAGATGCCGACTTAAGTACAAGAAGACTGACTCTTCCTACTGTCTATGTTTTGAACCAGTCCTGTGACACTAGTTATAGATTCCGATGCTTCACTTCAGGTTTAATGTAACCCTCTGACCTTCTTATTGACGATGAAACACAGAAATTGCATCGGAATTAAATACAAAAGGCACAATGCGGACTCAAGTGCTCGAAGACTGACTCTTCTTACTGTCTATGCTTTGAACCATTCCTGTGACGCTAGTTACAGATTCCGATGCATCACTCCAGGTTTACTGCATCCCTCTGACCTTCTTATTGACGATGAAACACAGAAATTGCATCGGAATTAAATAGAAAACGCACAATGCCGACCTAAGTACAAGAAGACTGAGTCTTCCTACTGTCTATGTTTTAAACCATTCCTGTGACACTAGTTAGAGATTCCGATGATTCACTTCAGATTTACTGTATCCCTCTGACCTTCTAATTGACGATGAAACACAGTAATTGCATCGGAATTCAATTGACAGGGCACAATGCCAACTTAAGTACAAGAAGACTGACTATTCTTACTAACTATGTTTTGAAGCATTCCTGTGACACTAGTTATAGATTCCGATGTTTCACTTCAGGTTTACTGTATCCCTCTGACCTTCTTATCGACGATGAAACACAGAAATTGCATTGGAATTATATACAAATGGCACAATGCCACTTAAGTACAAGAAGACTGACTCAACTTACTGTCTATGATTTGAACCATTCCTGTGACACTAGTTATAGAATACGGTGATTCACGTCTGGTTTACTGTATTCCTTGGACCTCCGTATTGACGATGAAATACAGAAATTGCATCGGAATTAAATAGAAAAGCACAATGCCGACTTAAGTACAAGGAGACTGACTCTTCTTTCTGACTATGTTTGGAAGCATTCCTGTGACACTAGTTATAGATTCCGATGCTTCACCTCAGGTTTATTGTATCCCTTGGACCTTCTTATAGACGATGAAAGTCAGAAATTGCATCGGAATTAAATACAAAAGGCACAATGCCGACTTAAGTACATGTAGACTGACTCTCCCTACTGTCTATGTTTTGAACCATTCCTGTGGCACTAGTTATAGATTCCGATGCTTCACTTCAGGTTTACTGTATCCCTTGGACCTTCTTATAGACGATGAAAGACAGAAATTGCATCGGAATTAAATACAAAAGGCACAATGCCGACTTAAGTACATGTAGACTGACTCTCCCTACTGTCTATGTTTTGAACCATTCCTGTGGCACTAGTTATAGATTCCGATGCTTCACTTCAGGTTTACTGTATCCCTCTGACCTTCTTATTGACGATGAAACACAGAAATTGCATCGGAATTAAATAGAAAATGCACAATGCCGACTTAAGATCCAGAAGACTGACTCTTCTTACTGTCTATGTTTTGAACCATTCCTGTGACACTAGTTATAGATTCCGATGCTTCACTTCAGGTTTACTGTATCCCTTGGACCTTCTTATAGACGATGAAAGACAGAAATTGCATCGGAATTAAATACAAAAGGCACAATGCCGACTTAAGTACATGTAGACTGACTCTCCCTACTGTCTATGTTTTGAACCATTCCTGTGGCGCTAGTTATAGATTCCGATGCTTCACTTCAGGTTTACTTTATCCCTCGGACCTTCTTATTGACGATGAAACACAGAAATTGCATCGGAATTAAATAGAAAATGCACAATGTCGTCTTAAGTACAAGAAGAGTGACTCTTCTTACTGTCTATGATTTGAACCATTCCTGTGACGCTAGTTATAGATTCCGATGCTTCACTTCATGTTTACTGTATCCCTCTGACCATCTTATTGACGATGAAACACAGAAAGTGCGTCGGAATTAAATAGAATAGGCACAATGCCGACTTAAGTACAAGAAGACTGACTCTTCCTACTGTCTATGTTTTGAACCAGTCCTGTGACACTAGTTATAGATTCCGATGATTCACTTCAGGATTACTGTATCCCTTGGACCTTCTTATTGACGATGAAACACAGAAATTGCATCGGAATTAAATAGAAAAGGCACAATGCCGACTTAAGTACAAGAAGACTGACTCTTCCTATTGTCTATGTTTTGAACCAGTCCTGTGACACTAGTTATAGATTCCGATGATTCACTTCAGGATTACTGTATCCCTTGGACCTTCTTATTGACGATGAAACACAGAAATTGCATCGGAATTAAATACAAAAGGCACAATGCCGACTTAAGTACATGTAGACTGACTCCTCCTACTGTCTATGTTTTGAAACATTCCTGTGACCACAACGCAATACAAAAACTGAAGTCAGATCCAACTACACGATTCCAGGCAAATGTGAAACGAACACCGAAAAACATTGAACACACACTCACAGACAAACAAAAATACTACTTAACACAGAAAAACCCACAAGCACCAACACTCCGCAGTCAACCGAAAGTACATAAAGACGGAATGCCAATGAGACCTGTTATCAACTTCAAGAAAGCCCCAACATACCGCATAGCCAAACACCTCCAAAAGTTAGTTACAAAACACTATAAAGTAGAAAACAACAGAACAGTGATAAACACAAGAAACCTAATAAAAAATATACAGAACATACAGGTACCACACACAGCATCACTGATTTCATTCGATATAGAAAATATGTATACCTCCATCCCTATCACAGAAACAATAGAAATCATAGAACAAAATCTCTCATCCCACAGCAACCTCACCACAGACACAATAAAAGAAATAACAGATATGCTCAGACTGACAACTGAACCAAACTACTTTCAGTTTGAGGAAGAATATTATCTACAAACTGATGGACTGCCCATGGGATCCCCAATATCAGGAACACTAGCAAACATCTTCATCAGTCACCTTGAAAATCTGATATTTGATAAGATAACCACAAATGAAAGTTTCAAAATCGTATATTGGTACAGATACGTGGATGACATTATTTGTTTGGTAGACGAGCCAAGTGAAAAATTAGATGAACTCCATTCAGAAATAAACAAAGCTCATAAGAACATAAAATTCACACTTGAAAAAGAAAAAGAAAATCAAATAAATTTTCTTGACATTACAATTAAAAAAGAAAATGGAAAACATACATTTAACATCTTTAGAAAACCAACAGCCACGGACACAATAATACATTCCACATCCAACCACCCCCAAAGCCAGAAATTTGCAGCACTAAGGCACATGTTACATAGATTAAACAGAATCCCACCCAGTAAGAGAAACTATGAACAAGAAATGAACACGATCATACAAATAGCTAGGAACAACGGGTATGACACACATGTGGTACACAGGCTCAATCAAAAAATAAAAACACAAATAAAAAACAAACACAACATTTCCACAGTACAAAAGAACTCACAAGCTGAAAACTTACAAACACACTCAAGAAACACACACAATGACAACACCACACAGAAAAGAACCAGATGGTACACGATGACCTACACACATAAACTAACACACAGAGTTGCAAACATCCTAAAGAGACAGGGCTTCAAAATAGCATATAAGCCTGGGCAAACCCTTCAATCACACCTAAGCCAGCCAGCTACCAAGAGGGACAAATTCCAACAATCAGGAATATATAAACTTGAATGTCAAAGTTGTGATGCAGTATACATAGGCATGACATGCAGGAATTTTGAAACAAGATACAAAGAACATATCAGATGTTGGAAGTATGAAACAAACCATTTCACATTTGCAGAGCATTTAAAACACTACAACCATCATCCTACAAACATGGAACAAGAAATGAAAATAATGAGAATAAGCAACCATGACTAACATCTTATACAAATGCAAGAGAACTTCCACATCCAGAAAGCCATAGCAGAAAACAAACATGTGATAAATGAACAAACACACATCAGCACAGGCTCTTTACTACACTTAATAAAGGAAATGATGACATAAAAAAAAGTATATAACACCAAAATACACACACCCACACACACACACACACACACACACACACACACACACCCTCCCAAAAAAAAAAAAATTGTATAACACCAAAATACAGACAGACACACATACACAGCACAAATATATATATATATATATATATATATATATATATATATATATATATATATATATATATCACACCAAAACGCACATACACAGGACATAAACAAAAATAAATAATTAAATACAATAATATAAAATAATATGACACCAAAAAACACACACACACACACACACACAAGCGCACACACAAATGCATACACGAACAGACCACTGATACTTCGATAGTTACACTCGTAAGTTTGGCAGTAATATTCGATCTTTGGCAAAAACATTTGACAGTCGGCAACAGAAACCAAACCATTGCATTAAAAAAAGCGTTCAGTGCATATTGCTGTGGAATGCAGAAAAAACAGCAAATTGGCGCTCATAGGACGAAGAACAAGACCAAAAATGCAACAGGAGCGTAATATGTAAGAAACTGTCTACGCAACCTGTAAGTACAGTTCAAAACATTACTACTTAATAGGAAATACCAACCACCAGAACTATTTATAACCTATAGGCACAGTGACAAAAAATGTAAATAAAATAGCTAAAATATGTAAATATTACAGGCCACTGATGATGCCTTGCAGAAAATAAAGGCGAAACGCGTATGGCACTAAAATTGAGTTTTATTCAGTTGCTGTCAGACGGTCCATAGGTGAAGATCATCAACATACCGTAGCACAATGCCGTCTTAAGTACAAGAAGACTGTCTCTTCTTAGTGACTATGTTTGGAACCATTGCTGTGACACATAGTTTCCGACGCTTCACTTCAGGTTTACTGTATCTCTTGGACCTTGTTATTGACGATGAAACACAGAAATTGCATCGGAATTAAATACAAAATGCACATTGCCGCCTTAAGTACAAGAAGACTGAGTCTTCTTACTAACTATGTTTTGAACCATTCCTGTGACACTAGTTATAGATTCCGATGCTTCACTTCAGGTTTACTGTAACCCTCTGACCTTCTTTTTGGCGATGAAACACAGAAATTGCATCGGATTTAAATACAAAATGCACAATGCCGCCTTAAGTACAAGAAGGCTGACCCTTCTTACTGACTGTTTTGAACCATTCCTGTGGCTCTAGTTATAGATTCCGATGTTTCACTTCAGGTTTACTGTATCCCTCTGACCCTCTTATTGACGATGAAACACAGATATTGCATCGGAATTAAATATAACAGGCACAATGCCACTTAAGTACAAGAAGACTGACTCTCCTTACTGTCAATGTTTTGAACCATTCCTGTGACACTAGTTATAGATTCCGATGCATCACTTTAGGTTTACTGTATCCCTTGGACCTTCCTATTGACGATGAAACACAGAAATTGCATCGGTGTTAAATACAAAAGGCACAATGCCGACTTAAGTACAAGAAGACTGACCCTTCTTACTGTCTATGTTTTGAACCATTCCTGTGACACTAGTTATAGATTCCGATGCTTCACTTCAGGTTTACTGTATCCCTCTGCACTTCTTATTGACGATGAAACACACAAATTGCATCGGAATTAAATACAAAAATCAAAATGCCGACTTAAGTACGAGAAGACTGACTCAACTTACTGTCTATGATTTGAACCATTCCTGTGACACTAGTTATAGATTCCGATGATTCACTTCAGGTTTACTGTATTCCTTGGACATCCGTATTGACGATGAAACACAGAAATTGCATCGGAATTAAATAGAAAAGGCACAATGCCGACTTAAGTACAAGAAGACTGACTCTTCTTTCTGACTATCTTTGGAAGCATTCCTGTGACACTAGTTATAGATTCCGATGGTTCACTTCAGGTTTATTGTATCCCTCTGATCTTCTTATTGACGATGAAACACAGATATTGCGTCGGAATTAAATAGAAAAGGCACAATGCCGACTTAAGTACAAGAAGACTGATTCTTCTTACTGAATTTCTTTTGAACCATTCCTGTGACACTAGTTATAGATTCCGATGCTTCACTTCAGGTTTACTGTATCCCTCTGAACTTATTACTGGCGATGAAACGCAGAAATTGCATCGGAATTAAATAGAAATGGCACAATGCCCACTTAAGTACAAGAAGACTGACACTTCTTACTGTCTATGGTTTGAACCATTCCTGTGACACTAGTTATAGATTCCGATGCTTCACGTCGGGTTTACTGTATCCCTTGGACCTTCTTATTGACGATGAAACACAGAAATTGCATCGGAATTAAATAGAAAAGGCACAATGCCGACTTAAGTACTAGAAGACTGACTCTTCTTACTGTCTATGATTTGAACGATTAGTGTGACGCTAGTTTCAGATTCCGTTGCTTCACTTCAGGTTTACTGTATCCCTCTGACCATCTTATTGACGATGAAACACAGATATTGCATCGGAATTAAATAGAACAGGCACAATGTCGACTTAAGTACTAGAAGACTGATTCTTCTTACTGAATATGTTTTGAACCATTCCTGTGACACTAGTTATAGATTCCGATGCTTCACTTCGGTTTACTGTATCCCTCTGAACTTCTTACTGACGATGAAACGCAGAAATTGCATCGGAATTAAATAGAAAAGCCACAATGCCGACTTAAGTACAAGAAGACTGACTCTTCTTACTGTCTAGGGTTTGAAGCATTCCTGTGACACTAGTTATAGATTCCGATGCATCACTTCAGGTTTACTGTATCCCTTGGACCTTCTTATTGACGATGAAACACAGAAATTGCATCGGAATTAAATAGAAAAGGCACAATGCCGACCTAAGTACAAGAAGACTGAGTCTTCCTACTGTCTATGTTTTCAACCATTCCTGTGACACTAGTTAGAGATTCTGATGCTTTAATTCAGATTTACTGTATCCCTCTGACCTTCTAATTGACAATGAAACACAGTAATTGCATCGGAATTAAATTGAAAAGGGCACAATGCCGACTTAAGTACGAGAAGACTGACTCTTCTTACTGACTATGATTTGAACCATTCCTATGACACTAGTTATAGATTCCGATGCTTCACTTCAGGTTTACTGTATCTCTTGGACCTTGTTATTGACGATGAAACACAGAAATTGCATCGGAATTAAATACAAAATGCACATTGCCGCCTTAAGTACAAGAAGACTGACTCTTCTTACTAACTATGTTTTGAACCATTCCTGTGACACTGGTTATAGATTCCGATGCTTCACTTCAGGTTTCCAGTATCTCTTGGACCTTGTTATTGACGATGAAACACAGAAATTGCATCGGAATTAAATACAAAATGCACAATGCCGCCTTAAGTACAAGAAGGCTGACCCTTTTTACTGACTGTTTTGAACCATTCCTGTGGCTCTAGTTATAGATTCCGATGTTTCACTTCAGGTTTACTGTATCCCTCTGACCTTCTTATTAACGATGAAACACAGAAATTGCATTGGAATTATATACAAATGGCACAATGCCACTTAAGTACAAGAAGACTGACTCTCCTTACTGTCAATGTTTTGAACCATTCCTGTGACACTAGTTACAGATTCCGATGCATCACTTTAGGTTTACTGTATCCCTTGGACCTTCCTATTGACGATGAAACACAGAAATTGCATCGGTGTTAAATACAAAAGGCACAATGCCGACTTAAGTACAAGAAGACTGACCCTTCTTACTGTCTATGTTTTGAACCATTCCTGTGACACTAGTTATAGATTCCGATGCTTCACTTCAGGTTTACTGTATCCCTCTGCACTTCTTATTGACGATGAAACAAACAAATTGCATCGGAATTAAATAAAAAAATCAAAATGCCGACTTAAGTACAAGAAGACTGACTCAACTTACTGTCTATGATTTGAACCATTCCTGTGACACTAGTTATAGATTCCGATGATTCACTTCAGGTTTACTGTATTCCTTGGACATCCGTATTGACGATGAAACACAGAAATTGCATCGGAATTAAATAGAAAAGGCACAATGCCGACTTAAGTACAAGAAGACTGCCTCTTCTTTCTGACTATGTTTGGAAGCATCCCTGTGACACTAGTTATAGATTCCGATGCTTCACTTCAGGTTTACTGTAACCCTCTGACCTTCTTATTGGCGATGAAACACAGAAATTGCATCGGAATTAAATACAAAATGCACAATGCCGCCTTAAGTACAAGAAGGCTGACCCTTCTTACTGACTGTTTTGAACCATTCCTGTGGCTCTAGTTATAGATTCCGATGTTTCACTTCAGGTTTACTGTATCCCTCTGACCTTCTTATTGACGATGAAACACAGAAATTGCATTGGAATTATATACAAAATGCACAATGCCAGTTAAGTACAAGAAGGCTGACCCTTCTTACTGACTGTTTTGAACCATTCCTGTGGCTCTAGTTATAGATTCCGATGTTTCACTTCAGGTTTACTGTATCCCTCTGACCTTCTTATTGACGATGAAACACAGAAATTGCATTGGAATTATATACAAATGGCACAATGCCACTTAAGTACAAGAAGACTGACTCTCCTTACTGTCAATGTTTTGAACCATTCCTGTGACACTAGTTATAGATTCCGATGCATCACTTTAGGTTTACTGTATCCCTTGGACCTTCCTATTGACGATGAAACACAGAAATTGCATCGGTGTTAAATACAAAAGGCACAATGCCGACTTAAGTACAAGAAGACTGACCCTTCTTACTGTCTATGTTTTGAACCATTCCTGTGACACTAGTTATAGATTCCGATGCTTCACTTCAGGTTTACTGTATCCCTCTGCACTTCTTATTGACGATGAAACACAGAAATTGCATCGGAATTAAATAGAAAAGGCACAATGCCGACTGAAGTACAAGAAGACTGACTCTTCTTTCTGACTATCTTTGGAAGCATTCCTGTGACACTAGTTATAGATTCCGATGGTTCACTTCAGGTTTATTGTATCCCTCTGACCTTCATATTGACGATGAAACACAGATATTGCGTCGGAATTAAATAGAAAAGGCACAATGCCGACTTAAGTACAAGAAGACTGATTCTTCTTACTGAATTTCTTTTGAACCATTCCTGTGACACTAGTTATAGATTCCGATGCTTCACTTCAGGTTTACTGTATCCCTCTGAACTTATTACTGGCGATGAAACGCAGAAATTACATCGGAATTAAATAGAAATGGCACAATGCCCACTTAAGTACAAGAAGACTGACACTTCTTACTGTCTATGGTTTGAACCATTCCTGTGACACTAGTTATAGATTCCGATGCTTCACTTCGGGTTTACTGTATCCCTTGGACCTTCTTATTGACGATGAAACACAGAAATTGCATCGGAATTAAATAGAAAAGGCACAATGCCGACTTAAGTACTAGAAGACTGACTCTTCTTACTGTCTATGATTTGAACGGTTAGTGTGACGCTAGTTTCAGATTCCGATGCTTCACTTCAGGTTTACTGTATCCCTCTGACCATCTTATTGACGATGAAACACAGATATTGCATCGGAATTAAATAGAACAGGCACAATGCCGACTTAAGTACTAGAAGACTGATTCTTCTTACTGAATATGTTTTGAACCATTCCTGTGACACTAGTTATAGATTCCGATGCTTCACTTCGGTTTACTGTATCCCTCTGAACTTCTTACTGACGATGAAACGCAGAAATTGCATCGGAATTAAATAGAAAAGCCACAATGCCGACTTAAGTACAAGAAGACTGACTCTTCTTACTGTCTAGGGTTTGAAGCATTCCTGTGACACTAGTTATAGATTCCGATGCATCACTTCAGGTTTACTGTATCCCTTGGACCTTCCTATTGACGATGAAACACAGAAATTGCATCGGAATTAAATAGAAAAGGCACAATGCCGACCTAAGTACAAGAAGACTGAGTCTTCCTACTGTCTATGTTTTAAACCATTCCTGTGACACTAGTTAGAGATTCTGATGCTTCAATTCTGATTTACTGTATCCCTCTGACCTTCTAATTGACATTGAAACACAGTAATTGCATCGGAATTAAATTGACAAGGGCACAATGCCGACTTAAGTACGAGAAGACTGACTTTTCTTACTGACTATGTTTTGAACCATTCCTATGACACTAGTTATAGATTCCGATGCTTCACTTCAGGTTTACTGTATCTCTTGGACCTTGTTATTGACGATGAAACACAGAAATTGCATCGGAATTAAATACAAAATGCACAATGCCGCCTTAAGTACAAGAAGGCTGACCCTTCTTACTGACTGTTTTGAACCATTCCTGTGGCTCTAGTTATAGATTCCGATGTTTCACTTCAGGTTTACTGTATCCCTCTGACCTTCTTATTAACGATGAAACACAGAAATTGCATTGGAATTATATACAAATGGCACAATGCCACTGAAGTACAAGAAGACTGACTTTCCTTACTGTCAATGTTTTGAACCATTCCTGTGACACTAGTTATAGATTCCGATGCATCACTTTAGGTTTACTGTATCCCTTGGTCCTTCCTATTGACGATGAAACACAGAAATTGCATCGGTGTTAAATACAAAAGGCACAATGCCGACTTAAGTACAAGAAGACTGACCATTCTTACTGTCTATGTTTTGAACCATTCCTGTGATACTAGTTATAGATTCCGATGCTTCACTTCAGGTTTACTGTATCCCTCTGCACTTCTTATTGACGATGAAACACACAAATTGCATCGGAATTAAATACAAAAATCAAAATGCCGACTTAAGTACGAGAAGACTGACTCAACTTACTGTCTATGATTTGAACCATTGCTGTGACACTAGTTATAGATTCCGATGATTCACTTCAGGTTTACTGTATTCCTTGGACATCCGTATTGACGATGAAACACAGAAATTGCATCGGAATTAAATAGAAAAGGCACAATGCCGACTTAAGTACAAGAAGACTGACTCTTCTTTCTGACTATCTTTGGAAGCATTCCTGTGACACTAGTTATAGATTCCGATGGTTCACTTCAGGTTTATTGTATCCCTCTGACGTTCATATTGACGATGAAACACAGATATTGCGTCGGAATTAAATAGAAAAGGCACAATGCCGACTTAAGTACAAGAAGACTGATTCTTCTTACTGAATTTCTTTTGAACCATTCCTGTGACACTAGTTATAGATTCCGATGCTTCACTTCAGGTTTACTGTATCCCTCTGAACTTATTACTGGCGATGAAACGCAGAAAATGCATCGGAATTAAATAGAAATGGCACAATGCCCACTTAAGTACAAGAAGACTGACACTTCTTACTGTCTATGGTTTGAACCATTCCTGTGACACTAGTTATAGATTCCGATGCTTCACGTCGGGTTTACTGTATCCCTTGGACCTTCTTATTGACGATGAAACACAGAAATTGCATCGGAATTAAATAGAAAAGGCACAATGCCGACTTAAGTACTAGAAGACCGACTCTTCTTACTGTCTATGATTTGAACGATTAGTGTGACGCTAGTTTCAGATTCCGATGCTTCACTTCAGGTTTACTGTATCCCTCTGACCATCTTATTGACGATGAAACACAGATATTGCATCGGAATTAAATAGAACAGGCACAATGCCGACTTAAGTACTAGAAGACTGATTCTTCTTACTGAATATGTTTTGAACCATTCCTGTGACACTAGTTATAGATTCCGATGCTTCACTTCGGTTTACTGTATCCCTCTGAACTTCTTACTGACGATGAAACGCAGAAATTGCATCGGAATTAAATAGAAAAGCCACAATGCCGACTTAAGTACAAGAAGACTGACTCTTCTTACTGAATATGTTTTGAACCATTCCTGTGACACTAGTTATAGATTCCGATGCTTCACTTCAGGATTACTGTATCCCGCTGAACTTCTTACTGACGATGAAACGCAGAAATTGCGTCGGAATTAAATAGAAAAGGCACAATGCCGACTTTAGAACAAGAAGACTGACTCTTCTTACTGTCTATGGTTTGAAGCATTCCTGTGACACTAGTTATAGATTCCGATGCTTCACTTCAGGTTTACTGTATCCCTCTGCACTTCTTATTGACGATGAAACACACAAATTGCATCGGAATTAAATAAAAAAATCAAAATGCCGACTTAAGTACAAGAAGACTGACTCAACTTACTGTCTATGATTTGAACCATTCCTGTGACACTAGTTATAGATTCCGATGATTCACTTCAGGTTTACTGTATTCCTTGGACATCCGTATTGACGATGAAACACAGAAATTGCATCGGAATTAAATAGAAAAGGCACAATGCCGACTTAAGTACAAGAAGACTGCCTCTTCTTTCTGACTATGTTTGGAAGCATCCCTGTGACACTAGTTATAGATTCCGATGCTTCACTTCAGGTTTACTGTAACCCTCTGACCTTCTTATTGGCGATGAAACACAGAAATTGCATCGGAATTAAATACAAAATGCACAATGCCGCCTTAAGTACAAGAAGGCTGACCCTTCTTACTGACTGTTTTGAACCATTCCTGTGGCTCTAGTTATAGATTCCGATGTTTCACTTCAGGTTTACTGTATCCCTCTGACCTTCTTATTGACGATGAAACACAGAAATTGCATTGGAATTATATACAAAATGCACAATGCCAGTTAAGTACAAGAAGGCTGACCCTTCTTACTGACTGTTTTGAACCATTCCTGTGGCTCTAGTTATAGATTCCGATGTTTCACTTCAGGTTTACTGTATCCCTCTGACCTTCTTATTGACGATGAAACACAGAAATTGCATTGGAATTATATACAAATGGCACAATGCCACTTAAGTACAAGAAGACTGACTCTCCTTACTGTCAATGTTTTGAACCATTCCTGTGACACTAGATATAGATTCCGATGCATCACTTTAGGTTTACTGTATCCCTTGGACCTTCCTATTGACGATGAAACACAGAAATTGCATCGGTGTTAAATACAAAAGGCACAATGCCGACTTAAGTACAAGAAGACTGACCCTTCTTACTGTCTATGTTTTGAACCATTCCTGTGACACTAGTTATAGATTCCGATGCTTCACTTCAGGTTTACTGTATCCCTCTGCACTTCTTATTGACGATGAAACACAGAAATTGCATCGGAATTAAATAGAAAAGGCACAATGCCGACTGAAGTACAAGAAGACTGACTCTTCTTTCTGACTATCTTTGGAAGCATTCCTGTGACACTAGTTATAGATTCCGATGGTTCACTTCAGGTTTATTGTATCCCTCTGACCTTCATATTGACGATGAAACACAGATATTGCGTCGGAATTAAATAGAAAAGGCACAATGCCGACTTAAGTACAAGAAGACTGATTCTTCTTACTGAATTTCTTTTGAACCATTCCTGTGACACTAGTTATAGATTCCGATGCTTCACTTCAGGTTTACTGTATCCCTCTGAACTTATTACTGGCGATGAAACGCAGAAATTGCATCGGAATTAAATAGAAATGGCACAATGCCCACTTAAGTACAAGAAGACTGACACTTCTTACTGTCTATGGTTTGAACCATTCCTGTGACACTAGTTATAGATTCCGATGCTTCACTTCGGGTTTACTGTATCCCTTGGACCTTCTTATGGACGATGAAACACAGAAATTGCATCGGAATTAAATAGAAAAGGCACAATGCCGACTTAAGTACTAGAAGACTGACTCTTCTTACTGTCTATGATTTGAACGGTTAGTGTGACGCTAGTTTCAGATTCCGATGCTTCACTTCAGGTTTACTGTATCCCTCTGACCATCTTATTGACGATGAAACACAGATATTGCATCGGAATTAAATAGAACAGGCACAATGCCGACTTAAGTACTAGAAGACTGATTCTTCTTACTGAATATGTTTTCAACCATTCCTGTGACACTAGTTATAGATTCCGATGCTTCACTTCGGTTTACTGTATCCCTCTGAACTTCTTACTGACGATGAAACGCAGAAATTGCATCGGAATTAAATAGAAAAGCCACAATGCCGACTTAAGTACAAGAAGGCTGACCCTTCTTACTGACTGTTTTGAACCATTCCTGTGGCTCTAGTTATAGATTCCGATGTTTCACTTCAGGTTTACTGTATCCCTCTGACCTTCTTATTAACGATGAAACACAGAAATAGCATTGGAATTATATACAAATGGCACAATGCCACTGAAGTACAAGAAGACTGACTTTCCTTACTGTCAATGTTTTGAACCATTCCTGTGACACTAGTTATAGATTCCGATGCATCACTTTAGGTTTACTGTATCCCTTGGTCCTTCCTATTGACGATGGAACACAGAAATTGCATCGGTGTTAAATACAAAAGGCACAATGCCGACTTAAGTACAAGAAGACTGACCATTCTTACTGTCTATGTTTTGAACCATTCCTGTGACACTAGTTATAGATTCCGATGCTTCACTACAGGTTTACTGTATCCCTCTGCACTTCTTATTGACGATGAAACACACAAATTGCATCGGAATTAAATACAAAAATCAAAATGCCGACTTAAGTACGAGAAGACTGACTCAACTTACTGTCTATGATTTGAACCATTCCTGTGACACTAGTTATAGATTCCGATGATTCACTTCAGGTTTACTGTATTCCTTGGACATCCGTATTGACGATGAAACACAGAAATTGCATCGGAATTAAATAGAAAAGGCACAATGCCGACTTAAGTACAAGAAGACTGACTGTTCTTTCTGACTATCTTTGGAAGCATTCCTGTGACACTAGTTATAGATTCCGATGGTTCACTTCAGGTTTATTGTATCCCTCTGACGTTCATATTGACGATGAAACACAGATATTGCGTCGGAATTAAATAGAAAAGGCACAATGCCGACTTAAGTACAAGAAGACTGATTCTTCTTACTGAATTTCTTTTGAACCATTCCTGTGACACTAGTTATAGATTCCGATGCTTCACTTCAGGTTTACTGTATCCCTCTGAACTTATTACTGGCGATGAAACGCAGAAAATGCATCGGAATTAAATAGAAATGGCACAATGCCCACTTAAGTACAAGAAGACTGACACTTCTTACTGTCTATGGTTTGAACCATTCCTGTGACACTAGTTATAGATTCCGATGCTTCACTTCGGGTTTACTGTATCCCTTGGACCTTCTTATTGACGATGAAACACAGAAATTGCATCGGAATTAAATAGAAAAGGCACAATGCCGACTTAAGTACTAGAAGACTGACTCTTCTTACTGTCTATGATTTGAACGATTAGTGTGACGCTAGTTTCAGATTCCGATGCTTCACTTCAGGTTTACTGTATCCCTCTGACCATCTTATTGACGATGAAACACAGATATTGCATCGGAATTAAATAGAACAGGCACAATGCCGACTTAAGTACTAGAAGACTGATTCTTCTTACTGAATATGTTTTGAACCATTCCTGTGACACTAGTTATAGATTCCGATGCTTCACTTCGGTTTACTGTATCCCTCTGAACTTCTTACTGACGATGAAACGCAGAAATTGCATCGGAATTAAATAGAAAAGCCACAATGCTGACTTAAGTACAAGAAGACTGACTCTTCTTACTGAATATGTTTTGAACCATTCCTGTGACACTAGTTATAGATTCCGATGCTTCACTTCAGGATTACTGTATCCCGCTGAACTTCTTACTGACGATGAAACGCAGAAATTGCGTCGGAATTAAATAGAAAAGGCACAATGCCGACTTTAGAACAAGAAGACTGACTCTTCTTACTGTCTATGGTTTGAAGCATTCCTGTGACACTAGTTATAGATTCCGATGCATCACTTCAGGTTTACTGTATCCCTTGGACCATCTTATTGACGATGAAACACAGAAATTGCATCGGAATTAAATAGAAAAGGCACAATGCCGACCTAAGTACAAGAAGACTGAGTCTTCCTACTGTCTATGTTTTAAACCATTCCTGTGACACTAGTTAGAGATTCTGATGCTTCAATTCTGATTTACTGTATCCCTCTGACCTTCTAATTGACAATGAAACACAGTAATTGCATCGGAATTAAATTGAAAAGGGCACAATGCCGACTTAAGTACGAGAAGACTGACTCTTCTTACTGACTATGTTTTGAACCATTCCTATGACACTAGTTATAGATTCCGATGCTTCACTTCAGGTTTACTGTATCTCTTGGACCTTGTTATTGACGATGAAACACAGAAATTGCATCGGAATTAAATACAAAATGCACATTGCCGCCTTAAGTACAAGAAGACTGACTCTTCTTACTAACTATGTTTTGAACCATTCCTGTGACACTGGTTATAGATTCCGATGCTTCACTTCAGGTTTACTGTATCTCTTGGACCTTGTTATTGACGATGAAACACAGAAATTGCATCGGAATTAAATACAAAATGCACAATGCCGCCTTAAGTACAAGAAGGCTGACCCTTCTTACTGACTGTTTTGAACCATTCCTGTGGCTCTAGTCATAGATTCCGATGTTTCACTTCAGGTTTACTGTATCCCTCTGACCTTCTTATTAACGATGAAACACAGAAATTGCATTGGAATTATATACAAATGGCACAATGCCACTTAAGTACAAGAAGACTGACTCTCCTTACTGTCAATGTTTTGAACCATTCCTGTGACACTAGTTATAGATTCCGATGCATCACTTTAGGTTTACTGTATCCCTTGGTCCTTCCTATTGACGATGAAACACAGAAATTGCATCGGTGTTAAATACAAAATGCACAATGCCGACTTAAGTACAAGAAGACTGACCCTTCTTACTGTCTATGTTTTGAACCATTCCTGTGACACTAGTTATAGATTCCGATGCTTCACTTCAGGTTTACTGTATCCCTCTGCACTTCTTATTGACGATGAAACACACAAATTGCATCGGAATTAAATAAAAAAATTAAAATACCGACTTAAGTACAAGAAGACTGACTCAACTTACTGTCTATGATTTGAACCATTCCTGTGACACTAGTTATAGATTCCGATGATTCACTTCAGGTTTACTGTATTCCTTGGACATCCGTATTGACGATGAAACACAGAAATTGCATCGGAATTAAATACAAAATGCACAATGCCGCCTTATGTACAAGAAGACTGACTCTTTTTACTTACTATGTTTTGAACCATTCCTGTGACACTAGTTATAGATTCCGATGCCTCACTTCAGGTTTACAGTATCCCTCTGCCCTTCTTTTTGACGATGAAACATAAATATTGCATCGGAATTAAATAGAAAAGGCACAATGCCGACTTAAGTACAAGAGGACTGACTCTTCTTGCTGTCTATGTTTTGAATCTATCCTGTGACACTAGTTATAGATTCCGATGCCTCACTTCAGGTTTACTGTATCTCTTGGACCCTCTTATTGGCGATGAAACACAGAAATTGCATCCGAATTAAATACAAAATGCACAATGCCGCCTTATGTACAAGAAGACTGACTCTTTTTACTAACTATGTTTTGAAACATTCCTGTGACACTAGTTATAGATTCCGATGCCTCACTTCAGGTTTACAGTATCCCTCTGATCTTCTTATTGTCGATGAAACACAGAAATTGCATCGGAATTAAATACAAAAGGCACAATGCCGACTCAAATACGAGGAGACTGAGTCTTCCTATTGTCTATGTTTTGAACCATTCCTGCGACACTAGTTATAGATTCCGATGCTTCACTTCAGGTTTACTGTATCCCTCTGACCTTCTTATTGACGATGAAACATAGAAATTGCATCGGAATTAAATAGAAAAGGCACAATGCCGACTTAAGTACAAGAAGACTGACTCTTCCTACGGTCTATGTATTCAACCATTCCTGTGACGCTAGTTATAGTTTCCGATGCTTCACCTCAGGTTTACTGTATCTCTCGGACCTTCTTATTGACGATGAAACACAGAATTTGCATTGGAAGTAGATACAAAATGCACAATGCCGACTACAGTGCAAAAGGACCGACTCATCTTACTGTCTATGTTTTGAACCATTTCTGTGACACTAATTATAGATTCCGATGTTTCACTTCAGGTTTACTGTATCCCATATACCTTCTTATTGACGACGAAACACAGAAATTGCATCGGAATTAAATAGAAAAGGCACAATGCTGACTTGAGTACAAGAAGACTGACCCTTCCTATTGTCTATGTTTTGAACAATTCCTGTGACACTAGTTACGGATTCCGATGCTTCACTTCAGGTTTACTGTATCCCTCTGACCTTCTTATTGACGATGAAACACAGAAATTGCATCGGAATTAAATACAAAAGGCACAATGCCGACTTAAGTACAAGAAGACTGACTCTTCTTACTGTCTATGTTTTGAACCATTCCTGTGACACTAGTTATAGATTCCGATGCTTCACTTCAGGTTTACTGCATCCCCCTGACCTGCCTATTGGCGATGAAACACAGAAATTGCATCGGAATTAAATACAAAAGGCACAATGCTGACTTAAGTCCAAGAAGACTGACTCTTCTTACTGACTATGTTTTGAACAATTCCTGTGACACTAGTTATAGATTCCGATGATTCACTTCAGCTTTACTGTATCCCTTGGACCTTCTTATTGTCGATGAAACACAGAAATTGCATCGGAATTAAATACAAAAGGCACAATGCCGACTTAAGTACAAGAAGACTGACTCTTCTTACTGACTATGTTTGGAACCATTGCTGTGACACTAGTTAAAGATTCCGATGCCTCACTTCAGGTTTACTGTATCCCTCTGATCTTCTTATTGACAATGAAACACAGAAATTGCATCGGAATTAAATAGTAAAGGCACAATGCCGACTTAAGTACAAGCAGACTGACTCTTCTTTCTGACTATGTTTTGAACCATTCCTGTGACACTAGTTATAGTTTCCGATGCTTCACTTCAGGTTTACTGTATCCCTCTGACCTTCTTATTGACGATGAAACACAGAAATTGCATCGGAATTAAATAGAAATGGCACAATGCCGATCTAAGTATAAGAAGACTGAGTCTTCCTACTGTCTATGTTTAAACCATTCCTGTGACACTAGTTATAGATTCCGATGCTTCACTTCAGATTAATTGTAT
Source organism: Schistocerca americana (assembly GCF_021461395.2). Taxonomy (NCBI): domain Eukaryota; kingdom Metazoa; phylum Arthropoda; class Insecta; order Orthoptera; family Acrididae; genus Schistocerca; species Schistocerca americana. The sequence continues at coordinate 5,802,871 of NW_025725928.1, read as the reverse complement.
CCCTTGGACCTTCGTATTGACGACGAAACACAGAAATTGCATCGGAATGAAATAGAAAAGGCACAATGCCGGCTAAGTACATGAAGACTGACTCTTCCTACTGTCTATGTTTTGAACCATTCCCGTGACACTAGTTATAGAATCCGATGCTTCATTTCAGGTTTACTGTATCCCTCTGACCTTCTTATTGACAATGAAACACAGAAATTGCATCGGAATTAAATAGAAAAGGCACAATGCCGACTTAAGTACAAGCAGACTGACTCTTCTTTCTAACTATGTTTTGAACCATTCCTGTGACACTAGTTATAGATTCCGTTGCTTCACTTCAGGTTTACTGTATCCCTCTGTCCTTCTTATTGCCGACGAAACACTGAAATTGCATCGGAATTAAATACAAAAGGCACAATGCCGACTTAAGTACAAGAAGACTGACTCTTATTACTGTCTATGTTCTGAACCTTTCCTGTGACACTAGTTATAGATTCCGATGCTTCACTTCAGGTTGACTGTATCCCTTGGACCTTCTTGTTGACGACGAAACACAGAAATTGCATCGGAATTAAATAGAAGAATCACAATGCCGACTTAAGTACAAGAAGACTGACTCTTCCTACGGTCTATGTTTTCAACCATTCCTGTGACACTAGTTATAGATTCCGATGCTTCACCTCAGGTTTACTGTATCTCTTGGACCTTCTTATTGACGACGAAACACAGAAATTGCATTGGAATTAGATACAAAATGCACAATGCCGACAACAGTGCAAAAGGACCGACTCTTCTTACTGTCTATGTTGTGAACTATTTCTGTGACACTAGTTACTGATTCCAATGTTCCACTTCAGGTTTACTGTATCCCTTATACCTTCTCATTGACGACGAAACACAGAAATTGCATCGGAATTAAATAGAAAAGGCACAATGCTGACTTGAGTACAAGAAGACTGACCCTTCCTATTGTCTGTGTTTTGAACCATTCCTGTGACACTAGTTATAGATTCCGATGCTTCACTTCAGGTTTACTGTATCCCTCTGACCTTCTTATTGACGATAAACCACAGAAATTGCATCGGAATTAAATAGAAAAGGCACAATGCCGACTTAAGTACAAGAAGACTGACTCTTCTTACTGTCTATGTTTTTAACCATTCCTGTGACACTAGTTATAGAATCCGATGCTTCACTTCAGATTAATTGTATCCCTTGGACCTTCGTATTGGCGACGAAACACAGAAATTGCATCGGAATGAAATAGAAAAGGCACAATGCCGGCTAAGTACATGAAGACTGACTCATCCTACTGTCTATGTTTTGAACAATTCCTGTGACACTAGTTACGGATTCCGATGCTTCACTTCAGGTTTACTGTATCCCTCTGACCTTCTTATTGACGATGAAACACAGAAATTGCATCGGAATTAAATACAAAAGGCACAATGCCGACTTAAGTACAAGAAGACTGACTCTTCTTACTGTCTATGTTTTGAACCATTCCTGTGACACTAGTTATAGATTCAGATGCTTCACTTCAGGTTTACTGCATCCCTCTGACCTGCCTATTGACGATGAAACACAGAAATTGCATCGGAATTAAATACAAAAGGCACAATGCCGACTTAATTCCAAGAAGACTGACTCTTCTTACTGACTATGTTTTGAACAATTCCTGTGACACTAGTTATAGATTCCGATGATTCACTTCAGGTTTACTGTATACCTTGGACCTTCTTATTGTCGATGAAACACAGAAATTGCATCGGAATTAAATACAAAAGGCACAATGTCGACTTAAGTACAAGAAGACTGACTCTTCTTACTGACTATGTTTGGAACCATTGCTGTGACACTAGTTAAAGATTCCGATGCCACACTTCAGGTTTACTGTATCCCTCTGATCTTCTTATTGCCAATGAAACACAGAAATTGCATCGGAATTAAATAGAAAAGGCACAACGCCGACTTAGGTACAAGCAGACTGACTCTTCTTTCTGACTATGTTTTGAACCATTCCTGTGACACTAGTTATAGTTTCCGATGCTTCACTTCAGGTTTACTGTATTCCTCTGACCTTCTTATTGACGATGAAACACAGAAATTGCATCGGAATTAAATAGAAATGGCACAATGAGGATCTAAGTACAAGGAGACTGAGTCTTCCTACTGTCTATGTTTAAACCATTCCTGTGACACTAGTTATAGATTCCGATGCTTCACTTCAGATTAATTGTATCCCTTGGAACTTCGTATTGACGACGAAACACAGATATTGCATCGGAATGAAATAGAAAAGGCACAATGCCGGCTAAGTACATGAAGACTGGCTCTTCCTACTGTCAATGTTTTTAACCATTCCCGTGACACTAGTTATAGAATCCGATGCTTCATTTCAGGTTTACTGTATCCCTCTGACCTTCTTATTGACAATGAAACACAGAAATTGCATCGAAATTAAATAGAAAAGGCACAATGCCGACTTAAGTACAAGCAGACTGACTCTTCTTTCTGACTATGTCTTGAACCATTCCTGTGACACTAGTTATAGATACCGTTGCTTCACTTCAGGTTTACTGTATCCCTCTGTCCTTCTTATTGACGACGAAACACTGAAATTGCATCGGAATTAAATACAAAAGGCACAATGCCGACTTAAGTGCAAGAAGACTGATTCTTCTTACTGTCTATGTTTGGAACCATTCCTGTGACACTAGTTATAGATTCCGATGCTTCACTTTAGGTTTACTGTATCCCTTGGACCTTCCTATTGTCGATGAAACACAGAAATTGCATCGGAATTATATACAAAAGGCACATTGCCGACTATAGTACAAGAAGACTGACTCTTCTTACTGTCTATGTTTTGAACCATTCCTGTGACACTAGTTATAGATTCCGATGCTTCACTTCAGATTAATTGTATCCCTTGGACCTTCGTATTGACGACGAAACACAGAAATTGCATCGGAATGAAATAGAAAAGGCACAATGCCGGGTAAGTACATGAAGACTGACTCTTCTTTCTGACTATGTTTTGAACCATTCCTGTGACACTAGTTATAGTTTCCGATGCTTCACTTCAGGTTTACTGTATCCCTCTGACCTTCTTATTGACGATGAAACACAGAAATTGCATCGGAATTAAATAGAAATGGCACAATGCCGATCTAAGTACAAGAAGACTGAGTCTTCCTACTGTCTATGTTTAAACCATTCCTGTGACACTAGTTATAGATTCCGATGCTTCACTTCAGATTAATTGTATCTCTTGGACCTTCGTATTGACGACGAAACACAGAAATTGCATCGGAATGAAATAGAAAAGGCACAATGCCGGCTAAGTACATGAAGACTGACTCTTCCTACTGTCTATGTTTTGAACCATTCCCGTGACACTAGTTATAGAATCCGATGCTTCATTTCAGGTTTACTGTATTCCTCTGACCTTCTTATTGACAATGAAACACAGAAATTGCATCGGAATTAAATAGAAAAGGCACAATGCCGACTTAAGTACAAGCAGACTGACTCTTCTTTCTGACTATGTTTTGAACTATTCCTGTGACACTAGTTATAGATTCCGTTGCTTCACTTCAGGTTTACTGTATCCCTCTGTCCTTCTTATTGACGACGAAACACTGAAATTGCATCGGAATTAAATACAAAAGGCACAATGCCGACTTAAGTACAAGAAGACTGACTCTTATTACTGTCTATGTTCTGAACCTTTCCTGTGACACTAGTTATAGATTCCGATGCTTCACTTCAGGTTGACTGTATCCCTTGGACCTTCTTATTGACGACGAAACACAGAAATTGCATCGGAATTAAATAGAAGAATCACAATGCCGACTTAAGTACAAGAAGACTGACTCTTCCTACGGTCTATGTTTTCAACCATTCCTGTGACACTAGTTATAGATTCCGATGCTTCACCTCAGGTTTACTGTATCTCTCGGACCTTCTTATTGACGACGAAACACAGAAATTGCATTGGAATTAGATACAAAATGCACAATGCCGACAACAGTGCAAAAGGACCGACTCTTCTTACTGTCTATGTTGTGAACTATTTCTGTGACACTAGTTACTGATTCCAATGTTCCACTTCAGGTTTACTGTATCCCTTATACCTTCTTATTGACGACGAAACACAGAAATTGCATCGGAATTAAATAGAAAAGGCACAATGCTGACTTGAGTACAAGAAGACTGACCCTTCCTATTGTCTGTGTTTTGAACCATTCCTGTGACACTAGTTATAGATTCCGATGCTTCACTTCAGGTTTACTGTATCCCTCTGACCTTCTTATTGACGATGAACCACAGAAATTGCATCGGAATTAAATACAAAAGGCACAATGCCGGCTAAGTACATGAAGACTGACTCTTCCTACTGTCTATGTTTTGAACAATTCCTGTGACACTAGTTACGGATTCCGATGCTTCACTTCAGGTTTACTGTATCCCTCTGACCTTCTTATTGACGATGAAACACAGAAATTGCATCGGAATTAAACACAAAAGGCACAATGCCGACTTAAGTACAAGAAGACTGACTCTTCTTACTGTCTATGTTTTGAACCATTCCTGTGACACTAGTTATAGATTCAGATGCTTCACTTCAGGTTTACTGCATCCCTCTGACCTGCCTATTGACGATGAAACACAGAAATTGCATCGGAATTAAATACAAAAGGCACAATGTCGACTTAAGTACAAGAAGACTGACTCTTCTTACTGACTATGTTTGGAACCATTGCTGTGACACTAGTTAAAGATTCCGATGCCACACTTCAGGTTTACTGTATCCCTCTGATCTTCTTATTGCCAATGAAACACAGAAATTGCATCGGAATTAAATAGAAAAGGCACAATGCCGACTTAAGTACAAGCAGACTGACTCTTCTTTCTGACTATGTTTTGAACCATTCCTGTGACACTAGTTATAGTTTCCGATGCTTCACTTCAGGTTTACTGTATTCCTCTGACCTTCTTATTGACGATGAAACACAGAAATTGCATCGGAATTAAATAGAAATGGCACAATGAGGATCTAAGTACAAGGAGACTGAGTCTTCCTACTGTCTATGTTTAAACCATTCCTGTGACACTAGTTATAGATTCCGATGCTTCACTTCAGATTAATTGTATCCCTTGGAACTTCGTATTGACGACGAAACACAGATATTGCATCGGAATGAAATAGAAAAGGCACATTGCCGGCTAAGTACATGAAGACTGACTCTTCCTACTGTCTATGTTTTGAACCATTCCCGTGACACTAGTTATGGAATCCGATGCTTCATTTCAGGTTTACTGTATCCCTCTGACCTTCTTATTGACAATGAAACACAGAAATTGCATCGAAATTAAATAGAAAAGGCACAATGCCGACTTAAGTACAAGCAGACTGACTCTTCTTTCTGACTATGTCTTGAACCATTCCTGTGACACTAGTTATAGATACCGTTGCTTCACTTCAGGTTTACTGTATCCCTCTGTCCTTCTTATTGACGACGAAACACTGAAAGTGCATCGGAATTAAATACAAAAGGCACAATGCCGACTTAAGTACAAGAAGTCTGACTCTTATTACTGTCTATGTTCTGAACCTTTCCTGTGACACTAGTTATAGATTCCGATGCTTCACTTCAGGTTGACTGTATCCCTTTGACCTTCTTATTGACGACGAAGCACAGAAATTGCATCGGAATTAAATAGAAGAGGCACAATGCCGACTTAAGTACAAGAAGACTGACCCTTCCTATTGTCTGTGTTTTGAACCATTCCTGTGACACTAGTTATAGATTACGATGCTTCACTTCAGGTTTACTGTATCCCTCTGACCTTCTTATTGACGATGAACCACAGATATTGCATCGGAATTAAATAGAAAAGGCACAATGCCGACTTAAGTGCAAGAAGACTGATTCTTCTTACTGTCTATGTTTGGAACCATTCCTGTGACACTAGTTATAGATTCCGATGCTTCACTTTAGGTTTACTGTATCCCTTGGACCTTCCTATTGTCGATGAAACACAGAAATTGCATCGGAATTATATACAAAAGGCACATTGCCGACTATAGTACAAGAAGACTGACTCTTCTTACTGTCTATGTTTTGAACCATTCCTGTGACACTAGTTATAGATTCCGATGCTTCACTTCAGATTAATTGTATCCCTTGGACCTTCGTATTGACGACGAAACACAGAAATTGCATCGGAATGAAATAGAAAAGGCACAATGCCGGGTAAGTACATGAAGACTGACTCTTCCTACTGTCTATGTTTTGATCCATTCCCGTGACACTAGTTATAGAATCCGATGCTTCATTTCAGGTTTACTGTATCCCTTGGACCTTCTTATTGACGATGAAACACAGAAAGTGCAACGGAATTAAATAGAAAAGGCACAATGCCGACTTAAGTACAAGAAGACTGACTCTTCCTACTGTCTATGTTTTGAACCATTCCTGTGACACTAGTTACGGGTTCCGATGCTCCACTTCAGGTTTACTGTATCCCTCTGACCTTCTTATTGACGATGAAACACAGAAATTGCATCGGAATTAAATACAAAATTCACAATACCGACTTAGGTACAAGAAGACTGACTCTTCTTACTGTCTATGTTTTGAACCATTCCTGTGACCCTAGTTATAGATTCCGATGCTTCACTTCAGGTTTACTGCATCCCTCTGACCTTCCTATTGACGATGAAACACAGAAATTGTATCGGAATTAAATACAAAAGCAGAATGCCGACTTAAGTCCAAGAAGACTGACTCTTCTTACTGACTATGCTTTGAACCATTCCTGTGACACTAGTTAGAGATTCCGATAATTCACTTCAGGTTTACTGTATCCCTCTGACCTTCATATTGACGATGAAACACAGAAATTGCATCGGAATTAAATAGAAAAGGCACAATGCCGACCTAAGTACAAGAAGACTGAGTCTTCCTACTCTCTACGTTTAAAACATTCCTGTGACAGTAGTTAGAGATTCCGATGCTTCACTTCAGGTTTACTGTATCCCTTGGACCTTCTTATTGACGACGAAACACAGAAATTGCATTGGAATTAAATAGAAGAGGCACAATGCCGACTTAAGTACAGGGAGACTGACTCTTCTTACTGACTATGTTTGAACCATTCCTGTGACACTAGTTATAGATTCCGATGCTTCACTTCAGGTTGACTGTATTCCTTGGACCTTCTTATTGACGACGAAACACAGAAATTGCATCGGAATTAAATAGAAGAGGCACAATGCCGACCTAAGTACAAGAAGACTGACTCTTCCTACTGTCTATGTTTTCAACCATTCCTGTGACACTAGTTATAGAATCCGATGCTTCACCTCAGGTTTACTGTATCTCTCGGACCTTCTTATTGACGATGAAACACAGGAATTCCATTGGAATTAGATACAAAATGCACAATGCCGACTACAGTGCAAAAGGACCGACTCTTCCTACTGTCTATGTTTTGAACCATTTCTGTGACACTAGTTATAGATTCCGATGTTTCACTTCAGGATTACTGTATCCCTTATACCTTCTTATTGACGACGAAACACAGAAATTACATCGGAATTTAATAGAAAATGCACAATGCTGACTTGAGTACAAGAATACTGACCCTTCCTATTGTCTATGTTTTGAACCATTCCTGTGACACTAGTTATAGATTCCGATGCTTCACTTCAGGTTTACTGTATCCCTCAGACCTTCTTATTGACGATGAACCACAGATATTGCATCGGAATTAAATAGAAAAGGCACAATGCCGACATAAGTGCAAGAAGACTGATTCCTCTTACTGTCTATGTTTGGAACCATTCCTGTGACACTAGTTATAGATTCCGATGCTTCACTTCAGGTTTACTGTATCCCTTGGACCTTCCTATTGACGATGAAACACAGAAAATGCATCGGAATTAAATACAAAAGGCACATTGCCGACTTAAGTACAAGAAGACTGACACTTCTTACTGTCTATGTTTTGAACCATTCCTGTGACATTAGTTATAGATTCCGATGCTTCACTTCAGATTAATTGTATCCCTTGGACCTTCGTATTGACGACGAAACACAGAAATTGCATCGGAATGAAATAGAAAAGGCACAATGCCGGCTAAGTACATGAAGACTGACTCTTCCTACTGTCTATGTTTTGAACCATTCCCGTAACACTGGTTATAGAGTCCGATGCTTCATTCCAGGTTTACTGTATCCCTTGGACATTCTTATTGACGATGAAACACAGAAAGTGCAACGGAATTAAATAGAAAAGGCTCAATGCCGACTTAAGTACAAGAAGACTGACTCTTCCTACTGTCTATGTTTTGAACCATTCCTGTGACACTAGTTGCGGATTCCGATGCTCCACTTCAGGTTTACTGTATCCCTCTGACCTTCTTATTGACGATGAAACACAGAAATTGCATCGGAATTAAATACAAAAGGCACAATGCCGACTTAAGTACAAGAAGACTGACTCTTCTTACTGTCTATGTTTTGAACCATTCCTGTGACACTAATTATTGATTCCGATGCTTCACTTCAGGTTTACTGCATCCTTCTGACCTTCCTATTGACGATGAAACACAGAAATTGTATCGGAATTAAATACAAAAGGCACAATGCCGACTTAAGTCCTAGAAGACTGACTCTTCTTACTGACTATGCTTTGAACCATTCCTGTGACACTAGTTATAGATTCCGATGTTTCACTTCAGGTTTACTGTATCCCTCTGACCTTCTTATTGACGATGAAACACAGAAATTGCATCGGAATTAAATAGAAAAGGCACAATGCCGACCTAAGTACAAGAAGACTGAGTCTTCCTACTGTCTATGTTTAAACCATTCCTGTGACACTAGTTAGAGATTCTGATGCTTCACTTCAGGTTTACTGTATCCCTTGGACCTTCTTATTGACGACGAAACACAGATATTGCATCGGAAGTAAATAGAAGAGGCACAATGCCGACTTAAGTACAAGGAGACTGACTCTTCTTACTGACTATGTTTGAACCATTTCTGTGACACTAGTTATAGATTCCGATGCTTCACTTCAGGTTTACTATATCCCTCAGACCCTCTTATTGACGATGAAACACAGAAATTGCATCGGAATTAAATACAAAAGGCACAATGCCGACTTAAGTACAAGAAGACTGTCTCTTCCAACTCTCTATGTTTTGAACCATTCCTGTGACACTAGTTATTGATTCCGATGCTTCACTTCAGGTTTACTGTATCCCTCTGACCTTCTTATTGACGATGAAACACTGATATTGCATCGGAATTAAATACAAAAGGCACAATGCCGACTTAAGTACATGAAGACTGACTCTTATTATTGTCTATGTTCTGAACCTTTCCTGTGACACTAGTTATGGATTCCGATGCTTCACTTCAGGTTTACTGGATCCCTTGGATCTTCTTATTGACGACGAAACACAGAAATTGCATCGGAATTAAATAGAAGAGGCACAATGCCGACTTAAGTACAAGAAGACTGACTCTTCCTACGGTCTATGTTTTCAATGATTCCTGTGACACTAGTTATAGATTCCGATGCTTCACCTCAGGTTTACTGTATCTCTCTGACCTTCTTATTGACGATGAAACACAGAAATTGCATTGTAATTAGATACAAAATGCACAATGCCGACTACAGTGCAAAAGGACCGACTCTTCTTACTGTCTATGTCTGAACCATTTCTGTGACACTAGTTATAGATTCCGATGTTTCACTTCAGGTTTACTGTATCCCTTATACCTTCTTATTGACGACGAAACACAGAAATTGCATCGGAATTAAATAGAATAGGCACAATGCTGACTTTAGTACAAGAAGACTGACCCTTCCTATTGTCTATGTTTTGAATCATTCCTGTGACACTAGTTATTGATTCCGATGCTTCACTTCAGGTTTACTGTATCCCTCAGACCTTCGTATTGACGATGAAACACAGAAATTACATCGGAATTAAATAGAAAAGGCACAATGCCGACTTAGGTGCAAGAAGACTGATTCTTCCTACTGTGTATGTTTAAACCATTCCTGTAACACTAGTTATAGATTCCGATGCTTCACTTCAGATTAATTGTATCCCTTGGACTTTCGTATTGACGACGAAACACAGAAATTGCATCGGAATGAAATAGAAAAGGCACAATGCCGGCTAAGTACATGAAGACTGACTCTTCCTACTGTGTATGGTTCAAATGGCTCTGAGCACTATGGGACTCAACTGCTGAGGTCATTAGTCCCCTAGAACTTAGAACTAGTTAAACCTAACTAACCTAAGGACATCACAAACATCCACGCCCGAGGCAGGATTCGAACCTGCGACCGTAGCGGTTCTTGCGGTTCCAGACTGCAGCGCCTTTAACCGCACGGCCACTTCGGCCGGCTACCGTCTATGTTTTGAACCATTCCCGTGACACTAGTTATAGAATCCGATGCTTCATTTCAGGTTTACTGCATCCCTCTGACCTTCTTATTGACGATGATCCACAGAAATTGCATCGGAATTGAATAGAAAAGGCACAATGCCGACTTAAGTGCAAGAAGACTGATTCTTCTTACTGTCTATGTTTGGAACCATTCCTGTGACACTAGTTATAGATTCCGATGCTTCACTTCAGGTTTATTGTATCCCTTGGACCTTGCTATTGACGATGAAACACAGAAATTGCATCGGAATTAAATACAAAAGGCACATTGCCGACATAAGTACAAGAAGACTGACTCTTCTTACTGGCTATGTTTTGAACCATTCCTGTGACACTAGTTATAGATTCCGATGCTTCACTTCAGATTAATTGTATCCCTTGGACCTTCGTATTGACGACGAAACACAGAAATTGCATCGGAATGAAATAGAAAAGGCACAATGCCGGCTAAGTACATGAAGACTGACTGTTCCTACTGTCTATGATTTGAACCATTCCCGTGACACTAGTTATAGAATCCGATGCTTCATTTCAGGTTAACTGTATCCCTTGGACCTTCTTATTGACGATGAAACACAGTAAGTGCAACGGAATTAAATAGTAAAGGCACAATGCCGACTTAAGTACAAGAAGACTGACTCTTCCTACTGTCTATGTTTTGAACCATTCCTGTGACACTAGTTACGGATTCCAATGCTACACTTCAGGTTTACTGTATCCCTCTGACCTTCTTATTGACGATGAAACACAGAAATTGCATCGGAATTAAATACAAAAGGCACAATGCCGACTTAAGTACAAGAAGATTGACTCTTCTTTCTGTCTATGTTTTGAACCATTCCTGTGACACTAGTTATAGATTCCGATGCTTCACTTAAGGTTTACTGCATCCCTCTGACCTTCCTATTGACGATGAAACACAGAAATTGTATCGGAATTAAATACAAAAAGCACAATGCCGACTTAAGTCCAAGAAGACTGACTCTTCTTACTGACTATGCTTTGAACCATTCCTGTGACACTAGTTATAGATTCCGATGATTCACTTCAGGTTTACTGAATCCCTCTGACCTTCTTATTGACGATGAAACACAGAAATTGCATCGGAATTAAATAGAAAAGGCACAATGCCGACCTAAGTTCAAGAAGACTGAGTCTTCCTACTGTCTATGTTTAAACCATTCCTGTGACACTAGTTATGGATTCTGATGCTTCTCTTCAGGCTTACTGTATCCCTTGGATCTTCTTATTGACGACGAAACACAGAAATTGCATCGAAATTAAATAGAAGACGCACAATGCCGACTTAAGTACAAAAAGACTGACTCTTCCTGCGGTCTATGTTTTCAACGATTCCTGTGACACTAGTTATAGATTCCGAAGCTTCACCTCAGGTTTACTGTATCTCTCTGACCTTCTTATTGACGATGAAACACAGATATTGCATTGGAATTAGATACAAAATGCACAATGCCGACTACAGTGCAAAGGACCACTCTTCTTACTGTCTATGTTTTGAACCATTTCTGTGACACTAGTTATAGATTCCGATGTTTCACTTCAGGTTTACTGTAATCCTTATACTTTCTTATTGACGACGAAACTCAGAAATTGCATCGGAATTAAATAGAAAAGGCACAATGCTGACTTTTGTACAAGAAGACTGACCCTTCCTATTGTCTATGTTTTGAACCATTCCTGTGACACTAGTTATGGATTCCGATGCTTCTCTTCAGGCTTACTGTATCCCTTGGACCTTCGTATTGACGACAAAACACAGAAATTGCATCGGAATGAAATGGAAAAGGCACAATGCCGGCTAAGTACATGAAGACTGACTCTTCCTACTGTCTATGTTTTGAACCATTCCTGTGACACTAGTTATAGAATCAGATGCTTCATTTCAGGTTTACTGTATCCCTTGGACCTTCTTATTGACGATGAAACACAGAAAGTGCAACGGAATTAAATAGAAAAGGCACAATGCCGACTTAAGTACAAGAAGCCTGACTCTTCCCACTGTCTATGTTTGAACCATTCCTGTGACACTAGTTACGGATTCCGATGCTTCACTTCAGGTTTACTGTATCCCTCTGACCTTCCTATTGACGATGAAACACAGAAATTGCATCGGAATTAAATACAAAAAGCACAATGCCGACTTAAGTACAAGAGGACTGACTCTTCTTACTGACCATGTTTTGAACCATTCGTGTGACACTAGTTATAGATTCCGATGATTCACTTCAGGTTTGCTGTATCCCTTGGACCTTCTTATTGACGATGAAACACAGAAATTGCATCGGAATTAAATACAAAAGGCACAATGCCGACTTAAGTACAAGAAGACTGACTCTTCTTACTGACTATGTTTGGAACCATTGCTGTGACACTAGTTATAGATTCCGATGCTTCACTTCAGGTTTACTGTATCCCACTGAACTTCTTATTGACAATGAAACACTGAAATTGCATCGGAATTAAATACAAAAGGCACAATGCTGACTTGAGTACAAGAAGACTGACCCCTCCTATTGTCTATGTTTTGAACCATTCCTGTGACACTAGTTATAGATTACGATGCTTCACTTCAGGTTTACTGTATCCCTCTGACATTCGTATTCACGATGAAACACAGAAATTGCATCGGAATTAAATAGAAAAGGCACAATCCCGACTTAAGTGCAAGAAGACTGATTCTTCTTACTGTCTATGGTTGGAACCATTCCTGTGACACTAGTTATAGATTCCGATGCTTCACTTCAGGTTTACTGTATCCCTTGGACTATCCTATTGACGATGATACACAGAAATTGCATCGTAATTAAATACAAAAGGCACATTGCCAACCTAAGTACAAGAAGACTGACTCTTCTTACTGTCTATGTTTTGAACCATTCCTGTGCCACTAGTTATAGATTCCTATGCTTCACTTCAGATGAATTGAATCCTTTGGACCTTCGTATTGACGACGAAACACAGTAATTGCATCGGAATGAAATAGAAAAAGCACAATGCCGGCTAAGTACATGAAGACTGACTCTTCCTACTGTCTATGTTTGGACCATTCCCGTGACACTAGTTATAGAATCCGATGCTTAATTTCAGGTTTACTGTATCCCTTGGACCTTCTTATTGACGATGAAACACAGAAAGTGCAACGGAATTAAATAGAAAAGGCACAATGCCGAGTTAAGTACAAGATGAATGACTCTTCCTACTGTCTATGTTTTGAACCATTCCTGTGACAATAGTTACGGATTCCGAGGCTTCATTTCAGGTTTACTGTATCCCTCTGACCTTCTTATTGACGATGAAACACAGAAATTGCATCGGAATTAAATACAAAAGGCACAATGCCGACCTAAGTACCAGAAGAGCGAGTCTTCCTACTGTCTATGATTTAAACCATTCCTGTGACACTAGTTAGAGATTCCGATGCTTCACTTCAGATTTACTGTATCCCTCTGACCTTCTTATTGACGATGAAACACAGTAATTGCATCGGAAATTAATTGAAAAAGGCACAATGCCGACTTAAGTACAAGAAGCCTGACTCTTCTTACTGACTATGTTTTGAACCATTCCTGTGACACTAGTTATAGATTCCGATGCGTCACTTCAGGATAACTGTATCTCTTGGACCTTCTTATTGACAATGAAACACAGAAATTGCATTGGAATTAACTACAAAAGGCACAATGCCGACTTAAGTATAAAAAGACTGACTTTTCTTACTGTCTATGCTTTGCACCATTCCTGTGAACCAAGTTATAGATTCCGATGCTTCACTACAGGTTTACTGTATGCCTTGGACCTTCTTATTGACGATGAAACAGAGAAATAGCATCGGAATTAAACACAAAAGGCACAATGCCGACTTAAGTACAAGAAGACTGACTCTTCCTAATGTCCATGTTTTGAACCATTCCTGTGACTCTAGGTATAGATTCCGATGCTTCACTTCAGGTCTACTGTATCCCTCTAACCTTCTTATTGACGATCAAACACCCATATTGCATCGGAATTAAATTCAAAAGGCACAATTCCGACATAAGTAAAAGAAGACTGACCCTCCTCACTGTCTATGTTTTGAACCATTCCTGTGACACTAGTTATAGATTCCAATGCCTCACTTCAGGTTTACAGTATCCCTCTGCCCTTCTTATTGACGATGAAACATAGAAATTGCATCGGAATTAAATAGAAAATTCACAATGCCGACTTAAGTACAAGAAGACTTACTCTTCTTACTGTCTATGTTTTGAACCATTCCTGTGACACTAGTTATAGATTCCGATGAATCACTTCAGGTTTACTGTATCCCTCTGACCTTCTTATTGACGATGAAACACAGAAATTGCATCGGAATTCAATTAAAAGGCACAATGCCGACTTAAGTACAAGAAGACTGACTCTTCTTTCTGACTATGTTTGAACCATTCCTGTAACACTAGTTATAGATTCCGATGCTTCACTTCAAGTTTACTATATCCCTCTGACCCTCATATTGACGATGAAACACAGAAATTGCATCGGAATTAAATACAAAGGGCACAATGCCGACTTAAGTACAAGTAGACTGTCTCTTCCAACTCTCTATGTTTTGAACCATTCCTGTGACACTAGTTATAGATTCCGATGCTTCACTTCAGGTTTACTGTATCCCTCTGACCTTCTTATAGACGATGAAACACTGAAATTGCATCGGAATTAAATACTAAAGGCACAATGCCGACTTAAGTACAGAAGACTGACTCTTATTACTGTCTATGTTCTGAACCATTCCTGTGACACTAGTTATAGATTCCGATGCTTCACCTCAGGTTTACTGTATATCTCTGACCTTCTTATTGACGATGAAACACAGAAATTGCATTGGAATTAGATACAAAATGCACAATGCCGACTACAGTGCAAAAGGACCGACTCTTATTACTGTCTATGTTTTGAACCATTTCTGTGACGCTAGTTATAGATTCCGATGTTTCACTTCAGGTTTTCTGTATCCCTTATACCTTCTTATCGACGACGAAACACAAAAATTGCATCGGAATTAAATAGAAAAGGCATAATGCTGACTTGAGTATAAGAAGACTGACCTTTCCTATTGTCTATGTTTTGAACCATTCCTGTGACACTAGTTATAGATTCCGATGCTTCACTTCAGGTTTACTGTATCCCTCTGACCTTCTTATTGACGATGAAACACAGAAATTGCATCGGAATTAAATAGAAAAGGCACAATGCCGACATAAATGCAAGAATTCTGATTCTTCTTACTGTCTATGTCCGGAACCATTCATGTGACACTAGTTATAGATTCCGATGCTTCACTTCAGGTTTATTGTATCCCTTGGACCTTCCTATTGACGATGAAACACAGAAATTGCATCGGAATGAAATACAAAAGATACATTGCCGACTCAAGTACCAGAAGACTGCCTCTATTTACTGTCTATGTTTTGATCCATTCCTGTGACACTAGTTATAGATTCTGATGCTTCACTTCAGTTTAATTGTATCCCTTGGACCTTCGTATTGACGACGAAACACAGAAATTTGCATCGGAATGAAATAGAAAAGGCACAATGCCGACTTAAGTACAAGAAGACTGACCCATCTTACTGTCTATGTTTGAACAATTCCTGTGACAATAGTTATAGATTCCGATGCTTCACTTCTGGGTTACAGTATCCCTCTGACCTTCGTATTGACGATGAAACACCGAAATTGCATCGGAATTAAATAGAAAAGGCACAATGCCGACTTATATACATGAAGACTGACTCTTCTTACTGACTATGTTTGAACCATTCCTGTGACACAAGTTATAGATTCCGATGCCTCACTTCAGGGTTACTGTATCCCTCTGACCTTCTTGTTGACGACGAAACACAGAAATTGCATTGGAATTAAATACAAAAGGCACAATGCCGACTTAAGTACAAGTAGACTGTCTCTTCCAACTCTCTATGTTTTGAACCATTCCTGTGACACTAGTTATAGATTACGATGCTTCACTTCAGGTTTACTGTATCCCTCTGACCTTCTTATTGACGATGAAACACCGAAATTGCATCGGAATTAAATACAAAAGGCACAATGCCAACTTAAGTACAAGTAGACTGTCCCTTCCAACTCTCTATGTTTTGAACAATTCCTGTGACCATAGTTATAGATTCCGATGCTTCACTTCAGGGTTACAGTATCTCTCTGACCTACGTATTGACGATGAAACACCGAAATAGCATCGGAATTAAATAGAAAAGGCACAATGCCGACTTATATACAAGAAGACTGACTCTTCTTACTGACTATGTTTTGAACCATTCCTGTGAGACTAGTTATAGATTCCGATGCTTCACCTCAGGTTTACTGTATATCTCTGACCTTCTTATTGACGATGAAACACAGAAATTGCATCGGAATTAAATAGAAAAGGCACAATGCCGACTTAAGTACACGAAGACTGACTCGTCCTCCTTTCTATGTTTGAACCATTCCTGGGACACTAGTTATAGATTCCGATGCTTCACTTCAGTTTAATTGTATCCCTTGGACCTTCGTGTTGACGACGAAACACAGAAATTTGCATCGGAATGAAATAGAAAAGGCACAATGCCGGCTAAGTACATGAAGACTGACTCTTCCTACTGTCAATGTTTTGAACCATTCCTGTGACACTAGTTATAGAATCCGATGCTTCATTTCAGGTTTACTGTATCCCTTGGACCTTCTTATTGACGATGAAACACAGAAAGTGCAACGGAATTAAATAGAAAAGGCACAATGCCGACTTAAGTACAAGAAGACTGACTCTTCCTACTGTCCTTGTTTTGAACCATTCCTGTGACACTAGTTATAGATTCCGATGCTTCACTTCAGGTTTACTGTATCCCTCTGATCTTCTTATTGACGATGAAACACAGAAACTGCATCGGAATTCAATTAAAAGGCACAATGCCGACTTAAGTACAAGATGACTGACTCTTCTTTCTGACTATGTTTGAACCATTCCTGTAACACTAGTTATAGTTTCCGATGCTTCACTTCAAGTTTACTATAACCCTCTGACCCTCTTATTGACGATGAAACACAGAAATTGCATCGGAATTAAATACAAAAGGCACAATGCCGACTTAAGTACAAGAAGACTGACTCTTATTACTGTCTATGTTCTGAACCATTCCTGTGACACTAGTTATAGATTCCGATGCTTCACTTCAAGTTTACTGTATCCCTTGGACCTTCTTATTGACGACAAAACACAGAAATTGCATCGGAATTAAATAGAAGAGGCACAACGCCGACTTAAGTACAAGAAGACTGACTCTTCCTACAGTCTATGTTTTCAACCATTCCTGTGACAATAGTTATAGATTCCGATGCTTCACCTCAGGTTTACTGTATCTCTCTGACCTTCTTATTGACGATGAAACACACAGAAATTGCATTGGAATTAGATACAAAATGCACAATTCCGACTGCAGTGCAAAAGGACCGACTCTTCTTACTGTCTATGTTTTGAACCATTTCTGTGACGCTAGTTATAGATTCCGATGTTTCACTTCAGGTTTTCTGTATCCCTTATACCTTCTTATTGACGACGAAACACAGAAATTGCATCGGAATTAAATAGAAAAGGCACAATGCTGACTTGAGTATAAGTAGACTGACCATTCCTACTGTCTATGTTTCGAACCGTTCCTGTGACACTAGTTATAGATTCCGATGCTTCACTTTAGGTTTACTGTATCCCTCTGACCTTCTTATTGACGATGAAACACAGAAATTGCATCGGAATTAAATAGAAAAGGCACAATGCCGACTTAAATGCAAGAATTCAGATTCTTCTTACTGTCTATGTTTGGAACCATTCATGTGACACTAGTTATAGATTCTGATGCTTCACTTCAGGTTTACTGTATCACTTGGACCTTCCTATTGACGATGAAACACAGAAATTGCATCGGAATTAAATACAAAAGACACATTGCCGACTTAAGTACAAGAAGACTGACTCTTTTTACTGTCTATGTTTTGATCCATTCCTGTGACACTAGTTATAGATTCCGATGCTTCACTTCAGTTTAATTGTATCCCTTGGACCTTCGTGTTGACGACGAAACACAGAAATTTGCATCGGAATGAAATAGAAAAGGCACAATGCCGGCTAAGTACATGAAGACTGACTCTTCCTACTGTCAATGTTTTGAACCATTCCTGTGACACTAGTTATAGAATCCGATGCTTCATTTCAGGTTTACTGTATCCCTTGGACCTTCTTATTGACGATGAAACACAGAAAGTGCAACGGAATTAAATAGAAAAGGCACAATGCCGACTTAAGTACAAGAAGACTGACTCTTCCTACTGTCCTTGTTTTGAACCATTCCTGTGACACTAGTTATAGATTCCGATGCTTCACTTCAGGTTTACTGTATCCCTCTGATCTTCTTATTGACGATGAAACACCGAAATTGCATCGGAATTAAATACAAGAGGCACAATGCCGACTTAAGTACAAGAAGACTGACCCATCTTACTGTCTATGTTTTGAACAATTCCTGTGACAATAGTTATAGATTCCGATGCTTCACTTCAGGTTTACAGTATCCCTCTGACCTTCGTATTCACGATGAAACACCGAAATTGCATCGGAATTAAATAGAAAAGGCACAATGCCGACTTATATACAAGAAGCCTGACTCTTCTTACTGACTATGTTTGAACCATTCCTGTGACACTAGTTATAGATTCCGATGCCTCACTTCAGGTTTACTGTATCCCTCTGACCTTCTTATTGACGATGAAACACAGAAATTCCATCGGAATTAAATAGAAAAGGCACAATGCGAACTTAAGTAAACGAAGACTGACTCGTCCTACTTTCTATGTTTTGAACCATTCCTGTGACACTAGTTATAGATTCCGATTTCTCACTTCAGGTTTACTGTATCCCTCTGACCTTCTTATTGACGATGAAACACAGAAATTGCATCGGAATTAAATACAAAAAGCACAATGCCGACTTAAGTACAAGAAGACTGACTCTTCTTACTGCCTATGTTTTGAACCATTCCTGTGACACTAGTTATAGATTCCGATGCCTCACTTCAGGTTTACTGTACCCCTGTGACCTTCTTATTGACGATGAAACACAGAAATTGCATCGGAATTAAATAGAAAAGGCACAATGCCGACTTAAGTACAAGAAGACTGACTCTTCTAACTGTCTATGATTTGAACCATTCCTGTGACACTAGTTATAGATTCCGATGCCTCACTTCAGGTTTACTGTATGCCTCTGACCTTCTTATTGACGATGAAACAAATAAATTGCATCGGAATTAAATAGAAAAGGCACAATGCCGACTTAAGTACAAGAAGACTGACTCTTCCTACTTTCTATGTTTTGAACCATTCCTGTGACACTAGTTATAGATTCCGATTCTTCACTTCAGGTTTACTGTATCCCTCTGTCCTTCTTATTGACGATGTAACACAGAAATTACATCGGAAGTAAATCCAAAAGGCACAATGCCGACTCAAGTACAAGAAGACTGACTCTTCTTACTGTCTATGTTTGAACCATTCCTGTGACACTAGTTATAGATTCCGGTGCCTCACTTCAGGTTTACTGTATGCCTCTGACCTTCTTATTGACGATGAAACACAGAAATTGCATCGGAATTAAACAGAAAAGGCACAATGCCGAGATAAGTACAAGAAGACTGACTCTTCCTACCGTCTATGTTTTGAACCATTCCTGTTACACTAGTTATAGATTCCGATGCTTCACTTCAGGTTTACTGTATACCTCTTACCTTCTTATTGACGATTGGACACAGATATTGCATTGGAATTAAATAGAAAAGGCACAATGCCGACTTAAGTACAAGAAGACTGACTCTCCCTACTGACTATGTTTTGAACCATTCCTGTGACACTAGTTATAGATTCCGATACCACACTTCAGGTTTACTGTTTCCCTTGGACTTTGTTATTGACGTTGAAACACAGAAATTCCATCGGAATTAAATACAAAAGGCACAATGCCGACTTAAGTAAAAGTAGTTTCACTTTTCCTACTGTCTATGATTTGAACCATTCCTGTGACACTATTTATAGATTCCGATTTATCACTTCAGGTTTACTGTATCCATCTGACCTTCTTATTGACGAAGAAACAGAGATATTGCATCGGAATTAAATAGAAAAGGCACAATGCCGACTTAAGTACAAGAAGACTGACTCCTCCTACTGTCTATGTTTTGAACCATTCCTGTGACATTAGTTTTAGATTCCGATGCTTCACTTCAGGTTTACTGTATCCCTCTGACCTTCTTATTGACGATGAAACACAGAGATTGCATCGGAATTAAATGCAAAAGGCACAATGCCGACTCAAGTACAAGAAGACTGACTCTTCCTACTGTCTATGTTTTTAACAATTCCTGTGACACTAGTTATAGATTCCGATGCTTCACTTCAGGTTTACTGTATCCCTCTGACCTTCTTATTGACGATGAAACACAGAAATTGCTTCGGCTTTAAATACAAAAGGCACAATGCCGACTTAGATACAAGAAGACTGACTCTTCCTACTGTCCATGTCTTTAACCATTCCTGTGACACTAGTTATAGATTCCGATGCTTCACTTCTGGTTAACTGTATCCCTCTGAACTTCTTATAGTCGATGAAACACCGAAATTGCATCGGAATGAAATACAAAAGGCACAAAGCCGACTTTAGTACAAGAAGACTGACCCTTCTTATTGTCTAAGTTTTGAACCATTCCTGTGACACTAGTTATAGATTCCGATGATTCACTTCAGGTTTACAGTATCCCTTGGACCTTCTTATTGACGATGAAAAACAGAAATTGCATCGGAATTAAACAGAAAAGGCACAATGCCGCCTTAAGTACAGGAAGACTGACTCTTCTTACTCTCTATGTTTTGATCCATTCCTGTGACACTAGTTATAGATTCCGATTATTCACTTCAGATTTACTGTATCTCTCTGACCTTCTTATTGACTACGAAGCACAGAATTTGACCGGAATTATATAGAATAAGCACAATGCCACCTTAAGTACAAGAAGACTGACTCCTCTTACTGTCTATGTTTAGAACCATTCCTGTGACACTAGTTATAGATTCCGATGCCTCACTTCAGGTTTACTGTATACCTCTGACGTTCTTATTGACGATGAAACAAATAAATTGCATCGGAATTAAATAGAAAAGGCACAAGGCCGACCTAAGTACAGGAAGACTGACTCTTCCTACTGTCTATTATTTGAACCATTCCTGTGACACTAGTTATAGATTCCGATTCTTCACTTCAGGTTTACTGTATCCCTTGGACCTTCTTATAGACGATGAAAGACAGAAATTGCATCGGAATTAAATACAAAAGGCACAATGCCGACTTAAGTACATGTAGACTGACTCTTCCTACTGTCTATGTTTTGAACCATTCCTGTGGCACTAGTTATAGATTCCGATGCTTCACTTCAGGTTTACTGTATCCCTCTGACCTTCTTATTGACGATGAAACACAGAAATTGCATCGGAATTAAATAGAAAATGCACAATGCCGTCTTAAGTACAAGAAGAATGACTCTTCTTACTGTCTATGATTTGAACCATTCCTGTGACGCTAGTTATAGATTCCGATGCTTCACTTCATGTTTACTGTATCCCTCTGACCATCTTATTGACGATGAAACACAGAAATTGCATCGGAATTAAGTAGAATAGGCACAATGCAGACTTAAGTACAAGAAGACTGACTCTTCCTACTGTCTATGTTTTGAACCAGTCCTGTGACACTAGTTATAGATTCCGATGATTCACTTCAGGCTTACTGTATCCCTTGGACCTTCTTATTGACGATGAAACACAGAAATTGCATCGGATTTAAATAGAAAAGGCACAATGCCGACTTAAGTACTAGAAGACTGACTCTTCCTATTGTCTATGTTTTGAACCAGTCCTGTGACACTAGTTATAGATTCCGATGATTCACTTCAGGATTACTGTATCCCTTGGACCTTCGTATTGACGATGAAACACAGAAATTGCATCGGAATTAAATACAAAAGGCACAATGCCGACTTAAGTACATGTAGACTGACCCTTCCTACTGTCTATGTTTTGAAACATTCCTGTGACCACAACGCAATACAAAAACAGAAGTCAGATCCAACTACACGATTCCAGGCAAATGTGAAACGAACACTGAAAAACATTGAACACACACTCACAGACAAACAAAAATACTACTTAACACAGAAAAACCCACAAGCACCAACACTCCGCAGTCAACCGAAAGTACATAAAGACGGAATGCCAATGAGACCTGTTATCAACTTCAAGAAAGCCCCAACATACCGCATAGCCAAACACCTCCAAAAGTTAGTTACAAAACACTATAAAGTAGAAAACAACAGAACAGTGATAAACACAAGAAACCTAATAAAAAATATACAGAACATACAGGTTTCACACACAGCATCACTGATTTCATTCGATATAGAAAATATGTATACCTCCATCCCTATCACAGAAACAATAGAAACCATAGAACAAAATCTCTCATCCCACAGCAACCTCACCACAGACGCAATAAAAGAAATAACAGATATGCTCAGACTGACAACTGAACAAAACTACTTTCAGTTTGAGGAAGAATATTATCTACAAACTGATGGACTGCCCATGGGATCCCCAATATCAGGAACACTAGCAAACATCTTCATCAGTCACCTTGAAAATCTGTTATTTGATAAGATAACCACAAATGAAAGTATCAAAATCGTATATTGGTACAGATACGTGGATGACATTATTTGTTTGGTAGACGAGCCAAGTGAAAAAAAAAATGAACTCCATTCAGAAATAAACAAAGCTCATAAGAACATAAAATTCACACTTGAAAAAGAAAAAGAAAATCAAATAAATTTTCTTGACATTACAATTAAAAAAGAAAATGGAAAACATACATTTAACATCTTTAGAAAACCAACAGCCACGGACACAATAATACATTCCACATCCAACCACCCCCAAAGCCAGAAATGTGCAGCACTAAGGCACATGTTACATAGATTAAACAGAATCCCGCCCAGTAAGAGAAACTATGAACAAGAAATGAACACGATCATACAAATAGCTAGGAACAACGGGTATGACACACATGTGGTACACAGGCTCAATCAAAAAATAAAAACACAAATAAAAAACAAACACAACATTTCCACAATACAAAAGAACTCACAAGCTGAAAACTTACAAACACACTCAAGAAACACACACAATGACAACACCACACAGAAAAGAACCAGATGGTACACGATGACCTACACACATAAACTAACACACAGAGTTGCAAACATCCTAAAGAGACAGGGCTTCAAAATAGCATATAAGCCTGGGCAAACCCTTCAATCACACCTAAGCCAGCCAGCTACCAAGAGGGACAAATTCCAACAATCAGGAATATATAAACTTGAATGTCAAAATTGTGATGCAGTATACATAGGCATGACATGCAGGAATTTTGAAACAAGATACAAAGAACATATCAGATGTTGGAAGTATGAAACAAACCATTTCACATTTGCAGAGCATTTAAAACACTACAACCATCATCCTACAAACATGGAACAAGAAATGAAAATAATGAGAATAAGCAACCATGACAAACATCTTATACAAATGCAAGAGAACTTCCACATCCAGAAAGCCATAGCAGAAAACAAACATGTGATAAAAAAAAGTATATAACACCAAAATACACACACCCACCCACACACACACACACACACACACACACACACACACACACACACACCCTCCCAAAAAAAAAAAAAATGCATAACACCAAAATACAGACAGACACACATACACAGCACAAATATATATATATATATATATATATATATATATATATATATATATATATATATATCACACCAAAACACACATACACAGGACATAAACAAAAATAAATAATTAAATACAATAATATAAAATAATACGACACCAAAAAACACACACACACACACACAAGCGCACACACAAATGCATACACGAACAGACCACTGATACTTCGATAGTTACACTCGTAAGTTTGGCAGTAATATTCGATCTTTGGCAAAAACATTTGACAGTCGGCAACAGAAACCAAACCATTGCATTAAAAAAAGCGTTCAGTGCATAGTGCTGTGGAATGCAGAAAAAACAGCAAATTGGCGCTCATAGGAAGAAGAACAAGGCCAAAAATGCAACAGGAGCGTAATATGTAAGAAACTGTTTACGCAACCTGTAAGTACAGTTCAAAACATTACTACTTAATAGGAAATACCAACCACCAGAACTGTTTATAACCTATAGGCACAGTGACAAAAAATGTAAATAAAATAGCTAAAATATGTAAATATTACAGGCCACTGATGATGCCCTGCAGAAAATAAAGGCGAAACGCGTGTGGCACTAAAATTGAGTTTTATTCAGTTGCTGTCAGACGGTCCATAGGTGAAAATCATCAACATACCGTAGCACAATGCCGTCTTAAGTACAAGAAGACTGACTCTTCTTACTGACTATGTTTGGAACCATTGCTGTGACACTAGTTATAGTTTCCGACGCTTCACTTCAGGTTTACTGTATCTCTTGGACCTTGTTATTGACGATGAAACACAGAAATTGCATCGGAATTAAATACAAAATGCACATTGCCGCCTTAAGTACAAGAAGACTGAGTCTTCTTACTAACTATGTTTTGAACCATTCCTGTGACACTAGTTATAGATTCCGATGCTTCACTTCAGGTTTACTGTAACCCTCTGACCTTCTTATTGGCGATGAAACACAGAAATTGCATCGGAATTAAATACAAAATGCACAATGCCGCCTTAAGTACAAGAAGGCTGACCCTTCTTACTGACTGTTTTGAACCATTCCTGTGGCTCTAGTCATAGATTCCGATGTTTCACTTCAGGTTTACTGTATCCCTCTGACCTTCTTATTGACGATGAAACACAGAAATTGCATTGGAATTATATACAAATGGCACAATGCCACTTATGTACAAGAAGACTGACTCTCCTTACTGTCAATGTTTTGAACCATTCCTGTGACACTAGTTATAGATTCCGATGCATCACTTTAGGTTTACTGTATCCCTTGGACCTTCCTATTGACGATGAAACACAGAAATTGCATCGGTGTTAAATACAAAAGGCACTATGCCGACTTAAGTACAAGAAGACTGACCCTTCTTACTGTCTATGTTTTGAACCATTCCTGTGACACTAGTTATAAATTCCGATGCTTCACTTCAGGTTTACTGTATCCATCTGCACTTCTTATTGACGATGAAACACACAAATTGCATCGGAATTAAATACAAAAATCAAAATGCCGACTTAAGTACGAGAAGACTGACTCAACTTACTGTCTATGATTTGAACCATTCCTGTGACACTAGTTATGGATTCCGATGATTCACTTCAGGTTTACTGTATTCCTTGGACATCCGTACTGACGATGAAACACAGAAATAGCATCGGAATTAAATAGAAGAGGCACAATGCCGACTTAAGTACAAGAAGACTGACTCTTCTTTCTGACTATCTTTGGAAGCATTCCTGTGACACTAGTTATAGATTCCGATGGTTCACTTCAGGTTTATTGTATCCCTCTGACCTTCTTATTGACGATGAAACACAGATATTGCGTCGGAATTAAATAGAAAAGGCACAATGCCCACTTAAGTACAAGAAGACTGAAACTTCTTACTGTCGATGGTTTGAACCATTCCTGTGACACTAGTTATAGATTCCAATGCTTCACTTCGGGTTTACTGTATCCCTTGGACTTTCTTATTGACGATGAAACACAGAAATTGCATCGGAATTAAATAGAAAAGGCACAATGCCGACTTAAGTACTAGAAGACTGACTCTTCTTACTGTCTATGATTTGAACGATTCCTGTGACGCTAGTTTCAGATTCCGATGCTTCACTTCAGGTTTACTGTATCCCTCTGACCATCTTATTGATGATGAAACACAGATATTGCATCGGAATTAAATAGAACAGGCACAATGCCGACTTAAGTACTAGAAGACTGATTCTTCTTACTGAATATGTTTTGAACCATTCCTGTGACACTAGTTATAGATTCCGATGCTTCACTTCGGTTTACTGTATCCCTCTGAACTTCTTATTGACGATGAAACACATTTATTGCATCGGAATTAAATAGAAAAGGCACAATGCCGACTTAAGTACAGGAAGACTGATTCTTCTTATTGAATATGTTTGAACCATTTCTGTGACGCTAGTTATAGATTCCGATGCATCACTTCAGGTTTACTGTATCCCTCTGACCATCTTATTGACGATGAAACACAGAAATTGCATCGGAATTAAATAGAAAGGGCACAATGCCGACTTAAGTACAAGAAGACTGATTCTTATTACAGAATATGTTTTGAACCATTCCTGTGACACTAGTTACAGATTCCGATGCTTCACTTCAGGTTCACTGTATCCCTCTGACCTTGTTATTGACTATGAAACACAGAAATGGCATCGGAATTAAATAGAAAAGGCACAATGCCGACTTAAGTACAAGAAGACTGACTCTTCTTACTGTCTATGATTTGACCCATTTCTGTGACGCTAGTTACTGAATCCGATGCTTCACTTCACGTTTACTGTATCCCTCTGACCATCTTATTGACGATGAAACACAGAAATTGCATCGGAATTAAATAGAAAACGCTCAATGCCGACTTAAGTACAAGAAGACTGATTCTTCCTACTGTCTATGTTTTGAACCATTCCTGTGACACTAGTTATAGTTTCCGATGCTTCACTTCAGGTTTAATGTATCCCTCTGACCTTCTTATTGACGATGAAACACAGAAATTGCATCGGAATTAAATACAAAATGCACGATGCCGACTTAAGTGCAAGAATACTGACTCTTCTTACTGTCTATGCTTTGAACCATTCCTGTGACACTAGTTACAGATTCCGATGCGTCACTTCTGGTTTATTGCATCCCTCTGACCTTCTTATTGACTATTAAACACAGAAATGGCATCGGAATTAAATAGAAAAGGCACAATGCCGACTTAAGTACAAGAAGACTGACTCTTCTTACTGTCTATGATTTGACCCATTTCTGTGACGCTAGTTACTGAATCCGATGCTTCACTTCACGTTTACTGTATCCCTCTGACCATCTTATTGACGATGAAACACAGAAATTGCATCGGAATTAAATAGAAAACGCTCAATGCCGACTTAAGTACAAGAAGACTGATTCTTCCTACTGTCTATGTTTTGAACCATTCCTGTGACACTAGTTATAGTTTCCGATGCTTCACTTCAGGTTTAATGTATCCCTCTGACCTTCTTATTGACGATGAAACACAGAAATTGCATCGGAATTAAATACAAAATGCACGATGCCGACTTAAGTGCAAGAATACTGACTCTTCTTACTGTCTATGCTTTGAACCATTCCTGTGACACTAGTTACAGATTCCGATGCGTCACTTCTGGTTTATTGCATCCCTCTGACCTTCTTATTGACGATGAAACACAGAAATTGCATCGGAATTAAATACAAAAGGCACAATGCCGACTTAAGTACAAGAAGACTGACTCTTCTTACTGACTATGTTTTGAACCATTCCTGTGACACTAGTTATAGATTCCGATGCTTCACTTCAGGTTTACTGTATCCCTCTGACCTTCTTATTGACGATGAAACACAGAAATTGCATCGGAATTAAATAGAAAACGCACAATGCCGACCTAAGTACAAGAAGACTGAGTCTTCCTACTGTCTATGTTTTAAACCATTCCTGTGACACTAGTTAGAGATTCCGATGATTCACTTCAGATTTACAGTATCCCTCTGACCTTCTAATTGACGATGAAACACAGTAATTGCATCGGAATTAAATTGAAAAGGGCACAATGCCGACTTAGGTACAAGAAGACTGACTCTTCTTACTGACTATGTTTTGAACCATTCCTATGACACTAGTTATAGATTCCGATGCTTCACTTCAGGTTTACTGTAACTCTTGGACCTTCTTATTGACGATGAAACACAGAAATTGCATCGGAATTAAATACAAAATGCACAATGCCGCCTTAAGTACAAGAAGACTGACTCTTCTTACTGACTGTTTTGAACCATTCCTGTGGCACTAGTTATAGATTCCGATGTTCCACTTCAGGTTTACTGTAT
The DNA here is from genome assembly GCF_021461395.2 of Schistocerca americana. Taxonomy (NCBI): domain Eukaryota; kingdom Metazoa; phylum Arthropoda; class Insecta; order Orthoptera; family Acrididae; genus Schistocerca; species Schistocerca americana. The sequence goes on along the minus strand of NW_025725928.1, from coordinate 5,774,105 downwards.
CCCTCTGACCTTCCTATTGACGATGAAACATAGAAATTACATTGGAATTATATACAAATGGCACAATGCCACTTAAGTACAAGAAGACTAACTCTCCTTACTGTCAATGTTTTGAACCATTCCGGTGACACTAGTTATAGGTTCCGATGCATCACTTTAGGTTTACTGTATCCCTTAGACCTTCCAATTGACGATGAAACACAGAAATTGCATCGGTATTAAATACAGAAGGCACAATGCCGACTTAAGTACAAGAAGACTAACCATTCTTACTGTCTATGCTTTGAACTATTCCTGTCACACTAGTTATAGATTCCGATGCTTCACTTCAGGTTTATTGTATCCCTCTGACCTTCTTATTGACGATGAAACACATTTATTGCATCGGAATTAAATAGAAAAGGCACAATGCCGACTTAAGTACAGGAAGACTGATTCTTCTTATTGAATATGTTTGAACCATTTTTGTGACGCTAGTTATAGATTCAAATGCTTCACTTCATATTTACTGTATGCCTCTGACCTTCTTATTGACGATGAAACACAGAAATTGCATCGGAATTAAATACAAAAGGCACAATGCCGACTCAAGTGCAAGAAGACTGACTCTTCCCTACTGTCTATGTTTGAACCATTCCTGTGACGCTAGTTACAGATTCCGATGCATCACTTCAGGTTTACTGCATCCCTCTGACCTTCTTATTGACGATGAAACACAGAAATTGCATCGGAATTAAATACAAAAGGCACAATGCCGACTTAAGTACAAGAAGACTGACTCTTCTTACTGACTATGTTTTGAACCATTCCTGTGACACTAGTTATAGATTCCGATGATTCACTTCAGGATTACTGTATCCCTTGGACCTTCTTATTGACGATGAAACACAGAAATTGCATCGGAATTAAATAGAAAACGCACAATGCCGACCTAAGTACAAGAAGACTGAGTCTTCCTACTGTCTATGTTTTAAACCATTCCTGTGACACTAGTTAGAGATTCCGATGATTCACTTCAGATTTACTGTATCCCTCTGACCTTCTAATTGACGATGAAACACAGTAATTGCATCGGAATTAAATTGAAAAGGGCACAATGCCGACTTAAGTACAAGAAGACTGACTATTCTTACTAACTATGTTTTGAAGCATTCCTGTGACACTAGTTATAGATTCCGATGCTTCAATTCAGGTTTACTGTAACCCTCTGACCTTCTTATTGGCGATGAAACACAGAAATTGCATCGGAATTAAATACAAAAGGCACAATGCCGACTTAAGTACAAGAAGACTGACTCTTCTTACTGACTATGTTTTGAACCATTCATGTGACACTAGTTCTAGATTCCGATGCATCACTTTAGGTTTACTGTATCCCTTAAACCTTCCTATTGACGAAGAAACACAGATATTGCATCGGTATTAAATACAAAAGGCACAATGCCGACATAAGTACAAGAAGACTGACCCTTCTTACAGTCTATGTTTTGAACCATTCCTGTGACACTAGATTCCGATGCTTCACTTCAGGTTTACTGTATCCCTCTGCACTTCTTATTGACGATGAAACACAGAAATTGCATCGGAATTAAATACAAAAATCAAAATGCCGACTTAAGCACAAGAAGACTGACTCAACTTACTGTCTATGATTTGAACCATTCCTGTGACACTAGTTATAGATTACGATGATTCACGTCTGGTTTACTGTATTCCTTGGACCTCCGTATTGACGATGAAACACAGAAATTGCATCGGAATTAAATAGAAAAGCACAATGCCGACTTAAGTACAAGAAGACTGACTCTTCTTTCTGACTAAGTTTGGAAGCATTCCTGTGACACTAGTCATAGATTCCGATGCTTCACTTCAGGTTTATTGTATCCCTCTGACCTTCTTATTGACGATGAAACACAGATAATGCGTCATAATTAAATAGGAAAGGCACAATGCCGACTTAAGTACAAGAAGAGTGATTCTTCTTACTGAATATGTTTTGAACCATTCCTCTGACACTAGTTACAGATTCCGATGCTTCACTTCAGGTTTACTGTATCCCTCTGACCATCTTATTGACGATGAAACGCAGAAATTGCATCGGATTTAAATAGAAATGGCACAATGACGACTTAAGTACAAGATGACTAACCATTCTTACTGTCAATGCTTTGAACTATTCCTGTGACAGTAGTTATAGATTCCGATGCTTCACTTCAGGTTTATTGTATCCCTCTGACCTTCTTATTGACGATGAAACACAGATATTGCATCGGAATTGAATAGAAAAGGCACAATGCCGACCTAAGTACAAGAAGACTGAATCTTCTTATTGAATATGTTTGAACCATTTCTGTGACGCTAGTTATAGATTCCGATGCTTCACTTCATATTTACTGCATCCCTCTGACCATCATATTGACGATGAAACACAGAAATTACATCGGAATTAAATAGAAAGGGCACAATGCCGACTCAAGTACAAGAAGACTGACTCTTCCGACTGTCTATGTTTTGAACCAGTCCTGTAACACTAGTTATAGATTCCGATGCTTCACTTCAGATTTAATGTATCCCTCTGACCTTCTTATTGACGATGAAACACAGAAATTGCATCGGAATTAAATAGAAAAGGCACAATGCCGACTTAAGTACAAGAAGACTGACTCTTCTTACAGTCTATGATTTGACCCATCTCTGTGACGCTAGTTACAGAATCCGATGCTTCACTTCACGTTTACTGTATCCCTCTGACCATCTTATTGACGATGAAACACAGAAATTGCATCGGAATTAAATAGAAAAGGCACAATGCCGACTTAAGTACAAGAAGACTGACTCTTCCTACTGTCTATGTTTTGAACCATTCCTGTGACACTAGTTATAGTTTCCGATGCTTCACTTCAGGTTTAATGTATACCTCTGACCTTCTTATTGACGATGAAACACAGAAATTGCATCGGAATTAAATACAAAAGGCACAATGCCGATTTAAGTGCAAGAAGACTGACTCTTCTTACTGTCTATGTTTTGAACCATTTCTGTGACGCTAGTTACAGATTCCGATGAATCACTTCAGATTTACTGCATCCCTCTGACCTTCTTATTGACGATGAAACAAAGAAATTGCATCGGAATTAAATACAAAATGCACAATGCCGCCTTAAGTGCAAGAAGACTGACTCTTCTTACTAACTATGTTTTGAACCATTCCTGTGACACTAGTTATAGATTCCGATGCTTCACTTCAGGTTTACTGTATCCCTCTGACCTTCTTATTGACGATGAAACATAGAAATTGCATCGGAATTAAATTGAAAAGGCACAATTCCGACTCAAGTACTAGAAGACTGGCCCTTCTTACTGTCTAAGTTTTGAACCATTCCTGTGACACTAGTTATAGATTCCGATGCTTCACTTCAGGTTTACAGTATCCCTCTGACCTTCTTCTTGACGATGAAACATAGATAGTGCATCGGAATTAAATAGAGAAGGCACAATGCCGACTTAAGTACAAGAAGACTGACTCTTCCTACTTTCTATGTTTTGAACCATTCCTGTGACACTAGTTATAGATTCCGATTCTTCACTTCAGGTTTACTGTATCCCTCTGACCTTCTTATTGACGATGAAACACAGATATTGCATCGGGATTAAATACAAAAGGCCCAAAAGCCGACGTAAGCACAAGAAGACTGACTCTTCTTACTGACTATATTTTAAACCATTCCTGTGACACTAGTTAGATATTCCGATGCTTCACTTCAGGTTTACGATATAACTCTGACCTTCTTATTGACGATGAAACACAGTAATTGCATCGGAAATAAATTGAAAAGGGCACAATGCCGACTTAAGATCCAGAAGACTGACTCTTCTTACTGTCTATGTTTTGAACCATTCCTGTGACACTAGTTATAGATTCCGATGCTTCACTTCAGGTTTACTGAATCCCTTGGACCTTCTTATAGACGATGAAACACAGAAATTGCATCGGAATTAAATACAAAAGGCACAATGCCGACTTAAGTACATGTAGACTGACTCTTCCAGCTGTCTATGATTTGGAACATTCCAGTGACCTTAGTTATAGATTCCGATGCTTCATTTCAGGTTTACTGTATCCCTTGGATCTTCTTATTGACAATGAAACACAGAAAGGGCATCGGAATTATATAGAACAGGCACAATGCCGACTTAAGTACAAGAAGACTGACTCTTCCTACTGTCTATGTTTTGAACCATTCCTGTGGCACTAGTTACAGATTCCGATGCTTCACTTCAGGTATACTGTATCCCTCTGACCTTATTATTGACGATGAAACACAGAAATAGCATCGCAATTAAATACAAAAATCAAAATGCCGACTTAAGTACTAAAAGACTGACTCAACATACTGTCTATGATTTGAACCATTCGTGTGACGGTAGTTATAGATTCCGATGATTCACTGCAGGTTTACTGTATTCCTTGGACCTCCGTATTGACGATAAAACACAGAAATTGCATCGAAATTAAATAGAAAAGGCACAATGCCGACTTAAGTACAAGAAGACTGACTCTTCTTTCTGACTATGTTTTAAACCATTCCTGTGACACTAGTTAGAGATTCCGATGATTAACTTCAGATTTACTGTATCCCTCTGACTTTCTAATTGACGATGAAACACAGTAATTGCATCTGAATTAAATTGAAAAGGGCACAATGCCGACTTAAGTACAAGAAGACTGACTCTTCTTACTGACTATGTTTTGAACCATTCCTATGAAACTAGTTATAGATTCCGATGCTTCACTTCAGGTTTACTGTAACTCTTGGACCTTCTTATTGACGATGAAACACAGAAATTGCATCGGAATTAAATACAAAACGCACAATGCCGCCTTAAGTACAAGATGACTGACTCTTCTTACTGACTGTTTTGAACGATTCCTGTGGCACTAGTTATAGATTCCGATGTTCCACTTCAGGTTTACTGTATCCCTCTGACCTTCTTATTGACGATGAAACACAGAAATTGCATTGGAATTATATACAAATCGCACAATGCCACATAAGTACAAGAAGACTAACTCTCCTTACTGTCAATGTTTTGAACCATTCCTGTGACACTAGTTATAGATTCCGATGCATCACTTTAGTTTTACTGTATCCCTTGGACCTTCCTATTGACGATGAAACACAGAAATTGCATCGGTATTAAATACAAAAGGCACAATGCCGACTTAAGTACAAGAAGACTGACCCTTCTTACTGTTTATGTTTTGAACCATTCCTGTGACACTAGTTATAGATTCCGATGCTTCCCTTCAGGTTTACTGTATCCCTCTGCACTTCTTATTGACGATGAAACACAGAAATTGCATCGGAATTAAATACAAAAATTAAATGCCGACTTAAGCACAAGAAGACTGACTCAACTTACTGTCTATGATTTGAACCATTCCTGTGACACTAGTTATAGAATACGATGATTCACGTCTGGTTTACTGTATTCCTTGGACCTCCGTATTGACGATGAAACACAGAAATTGCATCGGAATTAAATAGAAAAGCACAATGCCGACTTAAGTACAAGAAGACTGACTCTTCTTTCTGACTATGTTTGGAAGCATTCCTGTGACACTAGTTATAGATTCCGATGCTTCACTTCAGGTTTATTGTATCCCTCTGACCTTCTTATTGACGATGAAACACAGATTATGCGTCGGAATTAAATAGAAAAGGCACAATGCCGACTTAAGTACAAGAAGACTGATTCTTCTTACTGAATATGTTTTGAACCATTCCTGTGACGCTAGTTATAGATTCCGATGCTTCACTTCATATTTACTGTATCCCTCTGACAATCTTATTGACGATGAAACACAGAAATTGCATCGGAATTAACTAGAAAGGGCACAATGCCGACTTAAGTACAAGAAGACTGACTCTTCCTACTGTCTATGTTTTGAACCAGTCCTGTGACACTAGTTATAGATTCCGATGCTTCACTTCAGGTTTAATGTATCCCTCTGACCTTCTTATTGACGATGAAACACAGAAATTGCATCGGAATTAAATACAAAAGCCACAATGCGGACTCAAGTGCTCGAATACTGACTTTTCTTACTGTCTATGCTTTAACCATTCCTGTGACGCTAGTTACAGATTCCGATGCATCACTCCAGGTTTACTGCATCCCTCTGACCTTCTTATTGACGATGAAACACAGAAATTGCATCAGAATTAAATACAAAATGCACAATGCCGACTTAAGTACAAGAAGACTGATTCTTCTTACTGACTATGTTTTGAACCATTCCTGTGACACTAGTTATAGATTCCGATGATTCACTTCAGGATTACTGTATCCCTTGGACCGTCTTATTGACGATGAAACACAGAAATTGCATCGGAATTAAATAGAAAACGCACAATGCCGACCTAAGTACAAGAAGACTGAGTCTTCCTACTGTCTATGTTTTAAACCATTCCTGTGACACTAGTTAGAGATTCCGATGATTCACTTCAGATTTACTGTATCCCTCTGACCTTCTAATTGACGATGAAACACAGTAATTGCATCGGAATTAAATTGACAGGGCACAATGCCGACTTAAGTACAAGAAGACTGACTATTCTTACTAACTATGTTTTGAAACATTCCTGTGACACTAGTTATAGATTCCGATGTTTCACTTCAGGTTTACTGTATCCCTCTGACCTTCTTATCGACGATGAAACACAGAAATTGCATTGGAATTGTATACAAATGGCACAATGCCACTTAAGTACAAGAAGACTGACTCAACTTACTGTCTATGATTTGAACCATTCCTGTGACACTAGTTATAGAATACGGTGATTCACGTCTGGTATACTGTATTCCTTGGACCTCCGTATTGACGATGAAATACAGAAATTGCATCGGAATTAAATAGAGAAGCACAATGGCGACTTAAGTACAAGAAGACTGACTCTTCTTTCTGACTATGTTTGGACGCATTCCTGTGACACTAGTTATAGATTCCGATGCTTCACCTCAGGTTTATTGTATCCCTCTGACCATCTTATTGACGATGAAACGCAGAAATTGCATCGGAATTAAATAGAAAAGCACAATGCCGACTTAAGTACAACAAGACTGATTCTTCTTACTGAATATGTTTTGAACCATTCCTGTGACACTAGTTACGGATTCCGATGCTTCACTTCAGGTTTACTGTATCCCTCTGACCATATTATTGTCGATGAAACGCAGAAATTGCATCGGAATTAAATAGAAATGGCACAATGCCGACTTAAGTACAAGAGGACTAACCATTCTTACTGTCTATGCTTTGACCCATTTCTGTGACGCTAGTTACAGATTCCGATGCTTCACTTCACGTTTACTGTATCCCTCTGACCATCTTATTGTCAATGAAACACAGAAATTGCATCGGAATTAAATAGAAAAGGCACAATGCCGACTTAAGTACAAGAAGACTGACTCTTTCTACTGTCTATGATTTGTACCATTCCTGTGACACTAGTTATAGTTTCCGATGCTTCACTTCATGTTTAATGTATCCCCCTGACCTTCTTATTGACGATGAAACACAGAAATTGCATCGGAATTAAATACAAAAGGCACAATGCCGATTTAAGTGCAAGAAGACTGACTCTTCTTACTGTCTATGTTTTGAACCATTCCTGTGACGCTAGTTACAGATTCCGATGAATCACTTTAGGTTTACTGCATCCCTCTGACCTTCTTATTGACGATGAAACAAAGAAATTGCATCGGAATTAAATACAAAATGCACAATGCCGCCTTAAGTGCAAGAGGACTGACTCTTCTTACTAACTATGTTTTGAACCATTCCTGTGACACTAGTCATAGATTCCGATGCTTCACTTCAGGTTTACAGTATCCCTCTGACCTCTTCTTGACGATGAAACATAGATAGTGCAACGGAATTAAATTGAAAAGGCACAATGCCGACTTAAGTACAAGAAGACTGACTCTTCCTACTTTGTATGTTTTGAACCATTCCTGTGACACTAGTTATAGATTCCGATTCTTCACTTCTGGTTTACTGTATCACTCTGACCTTCTTATTGACGATGAAACACAGATATTGCATCGGAATTAAATACAAAAGGCACAAAGCCGACGTAAGCACAAGAAGACTGACCCTTCTTACTGACTATATTTTAAACCATTCCTGTGACACTACTTAGAAATTCCGATGCTTCACTTCAGGTTTACGGTATAACTCTGACCTTCTTATTGACGATGAAACACAGTAATTGCATCGGAAATAAATTGAAAAGTGCACAATGCCGACTTAAGATCCAGAAGACTGACTCTTCTTACTGTCTATGTTTTGAACCATTCCTGTGACACTAGTTATAGATTCCGATGCTTCACTTCAGGTTTTCTGTATCCCTTGGACCTTCTTATAGACGATGAAAGACAGAAATTGCATCGGAATTAAATACAAAAGACACAATGCCGACTTAAGTACATGTAGACTGACTCTCCCTACTGTCTATGTTTTGAACCATTCCTGTGGCACTAGTTATAGATTCCGATGCTTCACTTCAGGTTTACTGTATCCCTCTGACCTTCTTATTGACGATGAAACACAGAAATTGCATCGGAATTAAATAGAAAATGCACAATGCCGTCTTAAGTACAAGAAGAATGACTCTTCTTACTGTCTATGATTTGAACCATTCCTGTGACGCTAGTTATAGATTCCGATGCTTCACTTCATGTTTACTGTATCCCTCTGACCATCTTATTGACGATGAAACACAGAAATTGCGTCGGAATTAAATAGAATAGGCACAATGCCGACTTAAGTACAAGAAGACTGACTCTTCCTACTGTCTATGTTTTGAACCAGTCCTGTGACACTAGTTATAGATTCCGATGATTCACTTCAGGATTACTGTATCCCTTGGACCTTCTTATTGACGATGAAACACAGAAATTGCATCGGAATTAAATAGAAAAGGCACAATGCCGACTTAAGTACAAGAAGACTGACTCTTCCTATTGTCTATGTTTTGAACCAGTCCTGTGACACTAGTTATAGATTCCGATGATTCACTTCAGGATTACTGTATCCCTTGGACCTTCTTATTGACGATGAAACACAGAAATTGCATCGGAATTAAATACAAAAGGCACAATGCCGACTTAAGTACATGTAGACTGACTCTTCCTACTGTCTATGTTTTGAAACATTCCTGTGACCACAACGCAATACAAAAACTGAAGTCAGATCCAACTACACGATTCCAGGCAAATGTGAAACGAACACTGAAAAACATTGAACACACACTCACAGACAAACAAAAATACTACTTAACACAGAAAAACCCACAAGCACCAACACTCCGCAGTCAACCGAAAGTACATAAAGACGGAATGCCAATGAGACCTGTTATCAACTTCAAGAAAGCCCCAACATACCGCATAGCCAAACACCTCCAAAAGTTAGTTACAAAACACTATAAAGTAGAAAACAACAGAACAGTGATAAACACAAGAAACCTAATAAAAAATATACAGAACATACAGGTACCACACACAGCATCACTGATTTCATTCGATATAGAAAATATGTATACCTCCATCCCTATCACAGAAACAATAGAAATCATAGAACAAAATCTCTCATCCCACAGCAACCTCACCACAGACGCAATAAAAGAAATAACAGATATGCTCAGACTGACAACTGAACAAAACTACTTTCAGTTTGAGGAAGAATATTATCTACAAACTGATGGACTGCCCATGGGATCCCCAATATCAGGAACACTAGCAAACATCTTCATCAGTCACCTTGAAAATCTGATATTTGATAAGATAACCACAAATGAAAGTATCAAAATCGTATATTGGTACAGATACGTGGATGACATTATTTGTTTGGTAGACGAGCCAAGTGAAAAAATAGATGAACTCCATTCAGAAATAAACAAAGCTCATAAGAACATAAAATTCACACTTGAAAAAGAAAAAGAAAATCAAATAAATTTTCTTGACATTACAATTAAAAAAGAAAATGGAAAACATACATTTAACATCTTTAGAAAACCAACAGCCACGGACACAATAATACATTCCACATCCAACCACCCCCAAAGCCTGAAATGTGCAGCACTAAGGCACATGTTACATAGATTAAACAGAATCCCACCCAGTAAGAGAAACTATGAACAAGAAATGAACACGATCATACAAATAGCTAGGAACAACGGGTATGACACACATGTGGTACACAGGCTCAATCAAAAAATAAAAACACAAATAAAAAACAAACACAACATTTCCACAATACAAAAGAACTCACAAGCTGAAAACTTACAAACACACTCAAGAAACACACACAATGACAACACCACACAGAAAAGAACCAGATGGTACACGATGACCTACACACATAAACTAACACACAGAGTTGCAAACATCCTAAAGAGACAGGGCTTCAAAATAGCATATAAGCCTGGGCAAACCCTTCAATCACACCTAAGCCAGCCAGCTACCAAGAGGGACAAATTCCAACAATCAGGAATATATAAACTTGAATGTCAAAGTTGTGATGCAGTATACATAGGCATGACATGCAGGAATTTTGAAACAAGATACAAAGAACATATCAGATGTTGGAAGTATGAAACAAACCATTTCACATTTGCAGAGCATTTAAAACACTACAACCATCATCCTACAAACATGGAACAAGAAATGAAAATAATGAGAATAAGCAACCATGACAAACATCTTATACAAATGCAAGAGAACTTCCACATCCAGAAAGCCATAGCAGAAAACAAACATGTGATAAATGAACAAACACACATCAGCACAGGCTCCTTACTACACTTAATAAAGGAAATGATGACAAAAAAAAAGTATATAACACCAAAATACACACACCCACACACACACACACACACACACACACACACACACACAAGCGCACACACAAATGCATACACGAACAGACCACTGATACTTCGATAGTTACACTCGTAAGTTTGGCAGTAATATTCGATCTTTGGCAAAAACATTTGACAGTCGGCAACAGAAACCAAACCATTGCATTAAAAAAAGCGTTCAGTGCATAGTGCTGTGGAATGCAGAAAAAACAGCAAATTGGCGCTCGTAGGAAGAAGAACAAGACCAAAAATGCAACAGGAGCGTAATATGTAAGAAACTGTCTACGCAACCTGTAAGTACAGTTCAAAACATTACTACTTAATAGGAAATACCAAGCACCAGAACTGTTTATAACCTATAGGCACAGTGACAAAAAATGTAAATAAAATAGCTAAAATATGTAAATATTACAGGCCACTGATGATGCCTTGCAGAAAATAAAGGCGAAACGCGTATGGCACTAAAATTGAGTTTTATTCAGTTGCTGTCAGACGGTCCATAGGTGAAAATCATCAACATACCGTAGCACAATGCCGTCTTAAGTACAAGAAAACTGACTCTTCTTACTGACTATGTTTGGAACCATTGCTGTGACACTAGTTATAGTTTCCGACGCTTCACTTCAGGTTTACTGTATCTCTTGGACCTTGTTATTGACGATGAAACACAGATATTGCATCGGAATTAAATACAAAATGCACATTGCCGCCTTAAGTACAAGAAGACTGAGTCTTCTTACTAACTATGTTTTGAACCATTCCTGTGACACTAGTTATAGATTCCGATGCTTCACTTCAGGTTTACTGTAACCCTCTGACCTTCTTATTGGCGATGAAACACAGAAATTGCATCGGAATTAAATACAAAATGCACAATGCCGCCTTAAGTACAAGAAGGCTGACCCTTCTTACTGACTGCTTTGAACCATTCCTGTGGCTCTAGTTATAGATTCCGATGTTTCACTTCAGGTTTACTGTATCCCTCTGACCTTCTTATTGACGATGAAACACAGAAATTGCATTGGAATTATATACAAATGGCACAATGCCACTTAAGTACAAATAGACTGACTCTCCTTACTGTCAATGTTTTGAACCATTCCTGTGACACTAGTTATAGATTCCGATGCATCACTTTAGGTTTACTGTATCCCTTGGACCTTCCTATTGACGATGAAACACAGAAATCGCATCGGTGTTAAATACATAAGGCACAATGCCGACTTAAGTACAAGAAGACTGACCCTTCTTACTGTCTATGTTTTGAACCATTCCTGTGACACTAGTTATAGATTCCGATGCTTCACTTCAGGTTTACTGTATCCCTCTGCACTTCTTATTGACGATGAAACACACAAATTGCATCGGAATTAAATACAAAAATCAAAATGCCGACTTAAGTACGAGAAGACTGACTCAACTTACTGTCTATGATTTGAACCATTCCTGTGACACTAGTTATAGATTCCGATGATTCACTTCAGGTTTACTGTATTCCTTGGACATCCGTATTGACGATGAAACACAGAAATTGCATCGGAATTAAATAGAAAAGGCACAATGCCGACTTAAGTACAAGAAGACTGACTCTTCTTTCTGACTATCTTTGGAAGCATTCCTGTGACACTAGTTATAGATTCCGATGGTTCACTTCAGGTTTATTGTATCCCTCTGACCTTCTTATTGACGATGAAACACAGATATTGCGTCGGAATTAAATAGAAAAGGCACAATGCCGACTTAAGTACAAGAAGACTTATTCTTCTTACTGAATTTCTTTTGAACCATTCCTGTGACACTAGTTATAGATTCCGATGCTTCACTTCAGGTTTACTGTATCCCTCTGAACTTATTACTGGCGATGAAACGCAGAAATTGCATCGGAATTAAATAGAAATGGCACAATGCCCACTTAAGTACAAGAAGACTGACACTTCTTACTGTCTATGGTTTGAACCATTCCTGTGACACTAGTTATAGATTCCGATGCTTCACTTCGGGTTTACTGTATCCCTTGGACCTTCTTATTGACGATGAAACACAGAAATTGCATCGGAATTAAATAGAAAAGGCACAATGCCGACTTAAGTACTAGAAGACTGACTCTTCTTACTGTCTATGATTTGAACGATTCCTGTGACGCTAGTTTCAGATTCCGATGCTTCACTTCAGGTTTACTGTATCCCTCTGACCATCTTATTGACGATGAAACACAGATATTGCATCGGAATTAAATAGAACAGGCACAATGCCGACTTAAGTACTGGAAGACTGATTCTTCTTACTGAATATGTTTTGAACCATTCCTGTGACACTAGTTATAGATTCCGATGCTTCACTTCGGTTTACTGTATCCCTCTGAACTTCTTACTGACGATGAAACGCAGAAATTGCATCGGAATTAAATAGAAAAGCCACAATGCCGACTTAAGTACAAGAAGACTGACTCTTCTTACTGTCTAGGGTTTGAAGCATTCCTGTGACACTAGTTATAGATTCCGATGCATCACTTCAGGTTTACTGTATCCCTTGGACCTTCTTATTGACGATGAAACACAGAAATTGCATCGGAATTAAATAGAAAAGGCACAATGCCGACCTAAGTACAAGAAGACTGAGACTTCCTACTGTCTATGTTTTAAACCATTCCTGTGACACTAGTTAGAGATTCTGATGCTTCAATTCAGATTTACTGTATCCCTCTGACCTTCTAATTGACAATGAAACACAGTAATTGCATCGGAATTAAATTGAAAAGGGCACAATGCCGACTTAAGTACGAGAAGACTGACTCTTCTTACTGACTATGTTTTGAACCATTCCTATGACACTAGTTATAGATTCCGATGCTTCACTTCAGGTTTACTGTATCTCTTGGACCTTGTTATTGACGATGAAACACAGAAATTGCATCGGAATTAAATACAAAATGCACATTGCCGCCTTAAGTACAAGAAGACTGACTCTTCTTACTAACTATGTTTTGAACCATTCCTGTGACACTGGTTATAGATTCCGATGCTTCACTTCAGGTTTACTGTATCTCTTGGACCTTGTTATTGACGATGAAACACAGAAATTGCATCGGAATTAAATACAAAATGCACAATGCCGCCTTAAGTACAAGAAGGCTGACCCTTCTTACTGACTGTTTTGAACCATTCCTGTGGCTCTAGTTATAGATTCCGATGTTTCACTTCAGGTTTACTGTATCCCTCTGACCTTCTTATTAACGATGAAACACAGAAATTGCATTGGAATTATATACAAATGGCACAATGCCACTTAAGTACAAGAAGACTGACTCTCCTTACTGTCAATGTTTTGAACCATTCCTGTGACACTAGTTATAGATTCCGATGCATCACTTTAGGTTTACTGTATCCCTTGGACCTTCCTATTGACGATGAAACACAGAAATTGCATCGGTGTTAAATACAAAAGGCACAATGCCGACTTAAGTACAAGAAGACTGACCCTTCTTACTGTCTATGTTTTGAACCATTCCTGTGACACTAGTTATAGATTCCGATGCTTCACTTCAGGTTTACTGTATCCCTCTGCACTTCTTATTGACGATGAAACACACAAATTGCATCGGAATTAAATAAAAAAATCAAAATGCCGACTTAAGTACAAGAAGACTGACTCAACTTACTGTCTATGATTTGAACCATTCCTGTGACACTAGTTACAGATTCCGATGATTCACTTCAGGTTTACTGTATTCCTTGGACATCCGTATTGACGATGAAACACAGAAATTGCATCGGAATTAAATAGAAAAGGCACAATGCCGACTTAAGTACAAGAAGACTGACTCTTCTTTCTGACTATGTTTGGAAGCATCCCTGTGACACTAGTTATAGATTCCGATGCTTCACTTCAGGTTTATTGTATCCCTCTGACCTTCTTATTGACGATGAAACACAGATATTGCGTCGGAATTAAATAGAAAAGGCACAATGCCGACTTAAGTACAAGAAGACTGATTCTTCTTACTGAATTTGTTTTGAACCATTCCTGTGACACTAGATATAGATTCCGATGCTTCACTTCAGGTTTACTGTATCCCTCTGAACTTCTTACTGGCGATGAAACGCAGAAATTGCATCGGAATTAATTAGAAATGGCACAATGCCGACTTAAGTACAAGGAGACTGACTCTTCTTACTGTCTATGGTTTGAACCATTCCTGTGACACTAGTTATAAATTCCGATGCTTCACTTCAGGTTTACTGTATCCCTTGGACCTTCTTATTGACGATGAAACACAGAAATTGCATCGGAATTAAATAGAAAAGGCACAATGCCGACTTAAGTGCAAGAAGACTAACCATTCTTTCTGTCTATGCTTTGAACCATTCCTGTGACACTAGTTATAGATTCCGATGCTTCACTTCAGGTTTATTGTATCCCTCTGACCTTCTTATTGACGATGAAACACATATATTGCATCGGAATTAAATAGAACAGGCACAATGCCGACTTAAGTACAAGAAGACTGATTCTTCTTACTGAATATGTTTTGAACCATTCCTGTGACACTAATTATAGATTCCGATGCTTCACTTCTGGTTTACTGTATCCCTTGGACCATCTTATTGACGATGAAACACAGAAATTGCATCGGAATTAATTAGAGAAGGCACAATGCCGACGTAAGTACAAAAAGACTGACTCTTCTTACTGTCTATGATTTGAACCATTCCTGTATCGCTAGTTACAGATTCCGATGCTTCACTTCACGTTTACTGTATCCTTCTGACCATCCTATTGACGATGAAACACAGAAATTGCATCGGAATTAAACAGAAAAGGCACAATGCCGACTTAAGTACAAGAAGACTGACTCTTCCTACTGTCTATGTTTTGAACCATTCCTGTGACACTAGTTATAGATACCGATGCTTCACTTCAGGTTTAATGTATCCCTCTGACCTTCTTATTGACGATGAAACACAGAAATTGCATCGGAATTAAATAGAAAAGGCACAATGCTGATTTAAGTGCAAGAAGACTGACTCTTCTTACCTTCTATGTTTTGAACCATTCCTGTGACGCTAGTTACAGATTCCGATGCATCAATTCAGGTTTACTGCATCCCTCTGACCTTCTTATTGACGATGAAACAAAGAAATTGCATCGGAATTAAATACAAAAGGCACAATGCTGACTTAAGTACAAGAAGACTGAGTCTTTCTACTGTCTATGTTTTGAACTATTCCTGTGACACTAGTTAGAGATTCCGATGCTTCACTTCGGATTTACTGTATCCCTCTGACCTTCTTATTGACGATGAAACACAGAAATTGCATCGGAATTAAATAGAAAAGGCACAATGCCGACCTAAGTACAAGAAGACTGAGTCTTCCTACTGTCTATGTTTTAAACTATTCCTGTGACACTAGTTAGAGATTCCAATGCTTCACTTCAGATTTACTGTATCCCACTGACCTTCTAATTGACGATGAAACACAGTTATTGCATCGGAATTAAATTGAAAAGGGCACAATGCCGACTTAAGTACAAGAAGACTGACTCCTCTTACTGACTATGTTTTGAACCATTTCTGTGACACTAGTTATGGATTCCGATGCTTCGCTTCAGGTTTACTGTATCTCTTGGACATTCTTATTGACGATGAAACACAGAAATTGCATCGGAATTAAATACAAAATGCACAACGTCGCCTTAAGTACAAGCAGACTGACTCTTCTTACTAACTATGTTTTGAACCATTCCTGTGACACTAGTTATAGTTTCCGATGCTTCACTTCAGGTTTACTGTATCCCTCTGACCTTCTTATTGACGATGAAACATAGAAATTGCATCGGAATTAAATAGAAAAGGCACAATTCCGACTCAAGTACAAGAAGACTGGCCCTTCTTACTGTCTATGTTTTGAACCATTCCTGTGACACTAGTTATAGATTCCGATGCTTCACTTCAGGTTTACAGTATCCCTCTGACCTTCTCATTGACGATGAAACATAGATATTGCATCAGAATTAAGTAGAAAAATCACAATGCCGACTTAAGTACAAGAAGCCTGACTCTTCCTACTTTCTATATTTTGAACCATTCCTGTGACACTAGTTATAGATTCCGCTTCTTCACATCACGTTTACTGTATCCCTCTGACCTTCTTATTGACGATGAAACACAGATATTGCATCGGAATTAAATACAAAAGGCACAAAGCCGACGTAAGGACAAGAAGACTGACTCTTCTTACTGACTATGTTTTGAACCATTCCTGTGACACTTGTTATTGATTCCGATGCTTCACTTCAGGTTTACTGTATCCCTTGGACCTTCTTATTGACGATGAAACACAGAAATTGCATCGGAATTAAATATAAAAGGCACAATGCCGACTTAAGTACAAGAAGACTGACTCTTCCTATTTTTTATGTTTTGAAACATTCCTGTGACCTTAGTTACAGATTCCGATGCTTCATTTCAGGTTTACTGTATCCCTAGGACCTTCTTATTGACGATGAAACACAGAAAGGGCATCGGAATTAAATAGAAGAGGCACAGTGCCGACTTAAGTACAAGAAGACCTACTCTTCCTACTGTCTATGTTTTGAACCATTCCTGTGACACTAGTTATAGATTACGATGCTTCACTTCTGGTTTACTGTATCCCTCTGACCTTCTTATTGACGATGAAACACAGAAATTGCATCGGAATTCAATACAAAAGGCACAATGCCGACTTAAGTACAAGAAGACTAACCATTCTTACTGTCTATGTTTTGAACCTTTCCTGTGACACAAGTTATAGAATTCGATGCTTCACTTCAGGTTTACTGTATCCCTTGGACCTTCTTATTGACGATGAAACACAGATATTGAATCGGAATTAAATACAAAAGGCACAATGTCGACTTAAGTACAAGAAGACTGACTCTTCCTACTGTCTATGTTTTGAAGCATTCCTGTGACACTAGTTATAGATTCCGATGCTTCACTTCAGGTTTACTGTATCCCTCTGACCTTCTTATATACGATGAAACACAGAAATTGCATTAGAATTAAATAGAAAAGGCACAATTCCGACTTAAGTACAAGATGACTGACTCTTCTTACTGACTGTTTTGAACCATTCCTGTGGCACTAGTTATAGATTCCGATGCTTCACTTCAGGTTAACTGTATCCCTCTGACCTTCTTATTGACGATGAAACACAGAAATTGCATCGGAGTTATATACAAATGGCACAATGCGACCTAAGTACAAGAAGACTGACTCTCGTTACTGTCTATGTTATGAACCATTCCTGTGACACTAGTTATAGATTCCGATGCATCACTTCAGGTTTACTGTATCCCTTGGACCTTCTTATTGACGATGAAACACAGATATTGAATCGGAATTAAATACAAAAATCAAAATGCCGACTTAAGTACAAGAAGACTGACTCAACTTACTGTCTATGATTTGAACCATTCCTGTGACACTAGTTATAGTTTCCGATGATTCACTTCAGGTTTATTGTATCCCTCTGACCTTCTTATTGACGATGAAACACAGATATTTCATCATAATTAAATAGAAAAGGCACAATGCCGCCTTAAGTACAAGAAGAATGATTCTTCTTACTGAATAAGTTTTGAACCATTCCTGTCACACTAGTAATAGATTCCGATGCTTCACTTCAGGTTTACTGCATCCCTCTGACATTCTTATTAACGATGAAACACAGAAATTGGATCGTAATTAAATACAAAAGGCACAATGTAGAATTAAGTACAAGAAAACTGTCTCTTCTTACTGACTATGTTTTGAACCATTCCTGTGACACTAGTTATAGATTCCGAAGCTTCACTTCAGGTTTACTGTATCTCTTGGACCTTCTTATTGGCGATGAAACACAGAAATTGCATCGGAATTAAATACAAAATGCACAATGCCGCCTTATGTACAAGAAGACTGACTCTTTTTACTTACTATGTTTTGAACCATTCCTGTGACACTAGTTATAGATTCCGATGCCTCACTTCAGGTTTACAGTATCCCTCTGCCCTTCTTTTTGACGATGAAACATAAAAATTGCATCGGAATTAAATAGAAAAGGCACAATGCCGACTTAAGTACAAGAGGACTGACTCTTCTAGCTGTCTATGTTTTGAATCTATCCTGTGACACTAGTTATAGATTCCGATGCCTCACTTCAGGTTTACTGTATCTCTTGGACCCTCTTATTGGCGATGAAACACAGAAATTGCATCCGAATTAAATACAAAATGCACAATGCCGCCTTATGTACAAGAAGACTGACTCTTTTTACTAACTATGTTTTGAACCATTCCTGTGACACTAGTTATAGATTCCGATGCCTCACTTCAGGTTTACAGTATCCCTCTGATCTTCTTATTGACGATGAAACACAGAAATTGCATCGGAATTAAATACAAAAGGCACAATGCCGACTCAAATACGAGGAGACTGAGTCTTCCTATTGTCTATGTTTTGAACCATTCCTGTGACACTAGTTATAGATTCCGATGCTTCATTTCAGGCTTACTGTGTCCCTCTGACCTTCTTATTGACGACGATACACTGAAATAACATCGGAATTAAATACAAAAGGCGCAATGCCGAATTAACTACAAGAAGACTGACTCTTCTTTCTGACTATGTTTTGATCCATTCCTGTGACACTAGTTAGAGATTCCGAAGCTTCACTTCAGGTTTACGGTATCCCACTGACCTTCTTATTGACGATGAAACACAGAAATTGCATCGGAATTCCACTATAAGGCAAATGGCGACTTAAGTACAAGAAGACTGACTCTTCTTACTGACTATGTTTGAACCATTCCTGTGACACTAGTTATAGATTCCGATGCTTCACTTCAGGTTTACTGTATCCCTCTGACCTTCTTATTGACGATGAAACATAGAAATTGCATCGGAATTAAATAGAAGAGGCACAATGCCGACTTAAGTACAAGAAGACTGACTCTTCCTACGGTCTATGTATTCAACCATTCCTGTGACGCTAGTTATAGTTTCCGATGCTTCACCTCAGGTTTACTGTATCTCTCGGACCTTCTTATTGACGATGAAGCACCGAATTTGCATTGGAATTAGATACAAAATGCACAATGCCGACTACAGTGCAAAACGACCGACTCATCTTACTGTCTATGTTTTGAACCATTTCTGTGACACTAATTATAGATTCCGATGTTTCACTTCAGGTTTACTGTATCCCTTATACCTTCATATTGACGACGAAACACAGAAATTGCATCGGAATTAAATAGAAAAGGCACAATGCTGACTTGAGTACAAGAAGACTGACTCTTCTTACTGTCTATGTTTTGAACCATTCCTGTGACACTAGTTATAGATTCCGATGCTTCACTTCAGATTAATTGTATCCCTTGGACCTTCGTATTGACGACGAAACACAGAAATTGCATCGGAATGAAATAGAAAAGGCACAATGCCGGCTAAGTACATGAAGACTGACTCTTCCTACTGTCTATGTTTTGAACCATTCCCGTGACACTAGTTATAGAATCCGATGCTTCATTTCAGGTTTACTGTATCCCTCTGACCTTCGTATTGACAATGAAACACAGAAATTGCATCGGAATTAAATGGAAAAGGCACAATGCCGACTTAAGTACAAGCAGACTGACTCTTCTTTCTGACTATGTTTTGAACCATTCCTGTGACACTAGTTATAGATTCCGTTGCTTCACTTCAGGTTTACTGTATCCCTCTGTCCTTCTTATTGACGACGAAACACTGAAATTGCATCGGAATTAAATACAAAAGGCACAATGCCGACTTAAGTACAAGAAGACTGACTCTTATTACTGTCTATGTTCTGAACCTTTCCTGTGACACTAGTTATAGATTCCGATGCTTCACTTCAGGTTAACTGTATCCCTTGGACCTTCTTATTGACGACGAAACACAGAAATTGCATCGGAATTAAATAGAAGAGGCACAATGCCGACTTAAGTACAAGAAGACTGACTCTTCCTACGGTCTATGTTTTCAACCATTCCTGTGCCACTAGTTATAGATTCCGATGCTTCACCTCAGGTTTACTGTATCTCTCGGACCTTCTTATTGACGATGAAACACAGAAATTGCATTGGAATTAGATACAAAATGCACAATGCCGACAACAGTGCAAAAGGACCGACTCTTCTTACTGTCTATGTTGTGAACTATTTCTGTGACACTAGTTATAGATTCCGTTGTTCCACTTCAGGTTTACTGTATCCCTCATACCTTCTTATTGACGACGAAACACAGAAATTGCATCGGAATTAAATAGAAAAGGCACAATGCTGACTTGAGTACAAGACGACTGACCCTTCCTATTGTCTGTGTTTTGAACCATTCCTGTGACACTAGTTATAGATTCCGATGCTTCACTTCAGGTTTACTGTATCCCTCTGACCTTCTTATTGACGATGAACCACAGAAATTGCATCGGAATTAAATAGAAAAGGCACAATGCCGACTTAAGTGCAGAAGACTGACTCTTCTTACTGTCTATGTTTTGAACCATTCCTGTGACACTAGTTATAGATTCCGATGCTTCACTTCAGGTTTACTGCATCCCTCTGACCTGCCTATTGACGATGAAACACAGAAATTGCTTCGGAATTAAATACAAAAGGCACAATGCCGACTTAATTCCAAGAAGACTGACTCTTCTTACTGACTATGTTTTGAACAATTCCTGTGACACTAGTTATAGATTCCGATGATTCACTTCAGGTTTACTGTATACCTTGGACCTTCTTATTGTCGATGAAACACAGAAATTGCATCGGAATTAAATACAAAAGGCACAATGTCGACTTAAGTACAAGAAGACTGACTCTTCTTACTGACTATGTTTGGAACCATTGCTGTGACACTAGTTAAAGATTCCGATGCCTCACTTCCGGTTTACTGTATCCCTCTGAACTTCTTATTGCCAATGAAACACAGAAATTGCATCGGAATTAAATAGAAAAGGCACAATGCCGACTTAAGTACAAGCAGACTGACTCTTCTTTCTGACTATGTTTTGAACCATTCCTGTGACACTAGTTATAGTTTCCGATGCTTCACTTCAGGTTTACTGTATCCCTCTGACCTTCTTATTGACGATGAAACACAGAAATTGCATCGGAATTAAATAGAAATGGCACAATGAGGATCTAAGTACAAGAAGACTGAGTCTTCCAACTGTCTATGTTTAAACCATTCCTGTGACACTAGTTATAGATTCCGATGCTTCACTTCAGATTAATTGTATCCCTTGGAACTTCGTATTGACGACGAAACACAGAAATTGCATCGGAATGAAATAGAAAAGGCACAATGCCGGCTAAGTACATGAAGACTGACTCTTCCTACTGTCTATGTTTTGAACCATTCCCGTGACACTAGTTATAGAATCCGATGCTTCATTTCAGGTTTACTGTATCCCTCTGACCTTCTTATTGACAATGAAACACAGAAATTGCATCGGAATTAAATAGAAAAGGCACAATGCCGACCTAAGTACAAGAAGACTGAGTCTTCCTACTCTCTACGTTTAAAACTTTCCTGTGACACTAGTTAGAGATTCCGATGCTTCACTTCAGGTTTACTGTATCCCTTGGACCTTCTTATTGACGACGAAACACAGAAATTGCATCGGAATTAAATAGAAGAGGCACAATGCCGACTTAAGTACAAGGAGACTGACTCTTCTTACTGACTATGTTTGAACCATTCCTGTGACACTAGTTATAGATTCCGATGCTTCACTTCAGGTTGACTCTATTCCTTGGACCTTCTTATTGACGACGAATCACAGAAATTGCATCGGAATTAAATAGAAGAGGCACAATGCCGACCTAAGTACAAGAAGACTGACTCTTCCTACTGTCTATGTTTTCAACCATTCCTGTGACACTAGTTATAGAATCCGAAGCTTCACCTCAGGTTTACTGTATCTCTCGGACCTTCTTATTGACGATGAAACACAGGAATTCCATTGGAATTAGATACAAAATGCACAATGCCGACTACAGTGCAAAAGGACCGACTCTTCTTACTGTCTATGTTTTGAACCATTTCTGTGACACTAGTTATAGATGTCGATGTTTCACTTCAGGTTTACTGTATCCCTTATACCTTCTTATTGACGACGAAACACAGAAATTACATCGGAATTTAATAGAAAATGCACAATGCTGACTTGAGTACAAGAAGACTGAACCTTCCTATTGTCTATGTTTTGAACCATTCCTGTGACACTAGTTAGAGATTCCGATGCTTCACTTCAGGTTTACTGTATCCCTCAGACCTTCTTATTGACGATGAACCACAGATATTGCATCGGAATTAAATAGAAAAGGCACAATGCCGACATAAGTGCAAGAAGACTGATTCCTCTTACTGTCTATGTTTGGAACCATTCCTGTGACACTAGTTATAGATTCCGATGCTTCACTTCAGGGTTACTGTATCCCTTGGACCTTCCTATTGACGATGAAACACAGAAAATGCATCGGAATTAAATACAAAAGGCACATTGCCGACTTAAGTACAAGAAGACTGACACTTCTTACTGTCTATGTTTTGAACCATTCCTGTGACACTAGTTATAGATTCCGATGCTTCACTTCAGATTAATTGTATCCCTTGGACCTTCGTATTGACGACGAAACACAGAAATTGCATCGGAATGAAATAGAAGAGGCACAATGCCGGCTAAATACATGAAGACTGACTCTTCCTACTGTCTATGTTTTGAACCATTCCCGTAACACTGGTTATAGAGTCCGATGCTTCATTTCAGGTTTACTGTATCCCTTGGACATTCTTATTGACGATGAAACACAGAAAGTGCAACGGAATTAAATAGAAAAGGCACAATGCCGACTTAAGTACAAGAAGACTGACTCTTCCTACTGTCTATGTTTTGAACCATTCCTGTGACACTAGTTACGGATTCCGATGCTCCACTTCAGGTTTACTGTATCCCTCTGACCTTCTTATTGACGATGAAACACAGAAATTGCATCGGAATTAAATACAAAAGGCACAATGCCGACTTAAGTACAAGAAGACTGACTCTTCTTACTGTCTATGTTTTGAACCATTCCTGTGACACTAGTTATTGATTCCGATGCTTCACTTCAGGTTTACTGCATCCCTCTGACCTTCCTATTGACGATGAAACACAGAAATTGTATCGGAATTAAATACAAAAGGCACAATGCCGACTTAAGTCCTAGAAGACTGACTCTTCTTACTGACTATGCTTTGAACCATTCCTGTGACACTAGTTATAGATTCCGATGTTTCACTTCAGGTTTACTGTATCCCTCTGACCTTCTTATTGACGATGAAACACAGAAATTGCATCGGAATTAAATAGAAAAGGCACAATGCCGACCTAAGTACAAGAAGACTGAGTCTTCCTACTGTCTATGTTTAAACCTTTCCTGTGACACTAGTTAGAGATTCCGATGCTTCACTTCAGGTTTACTGTATCCCTTGGACCTTCTTATTGACGACGAAACACAGATATTGCATCGGAAGTAAATAGAAGAGGCACAATGCCGACTTAAGTACAAGGAGACTGACTCTTCTTACTGACTATGTTTGAACCATTCCTGTGACACTAGTTATAGATTCCGATGCTTCACTTCAGGTTTACTATATCCCTCAGACCCTCTTATTGACGATGAAACACAGAAATTGCATCGGAATTAAATACAAAAGGCACAATGCCGACTTAAGTACAAGAAGACTGTCTCTTCCAACTCTCTATGTTTTGAACCATTCCTGTGACACTAGTTATTGATTCCGATGCTTCACTTCAGGTTTACTGTATCCCTCTGACCTTCTTATTGACGATGAAACACTGATATTGCATCGGAATTAAATACAAAAGTCACAATGCCGACTTAAGTACAAGAAGACTGACTCTTATTATTGTCTATGTTCTGAACCTTTCCTGTGACACTAGTTATGGATTCCGATGCTTCACTTCAGGTTTACTGTATCCCTTGGATCTTCTTATTGACGACGAAACACAGAAATTGCATCGGAATTAAATAGAAGGGGCACAATGCCGACTTAAGTACAAGAAGACTGACTCTTCCTACGGTCTATGTTTTCAATGATTCCTGCGACACTAGTTATAGATTCCGATGCTTCACCTCAGGTTTACTGTATCTCTCTGACCTTCTTATTGACGATGAAACACAGAAATTGCATTGTAATTAGATACAAAATGCACAATGCCGACTACAGTGCAAAAGGACAGACTCTTCTTACTGTCTATGTCTGAACCATTTCTGTGACACTAGTTATAGATTCCGATGTTTCACTTCAGGTTTACTGTATCCCTTATACCTTCTTATTGACGACGAAACACAGAAATTGCATCGGAATTGAATAGAATATGCACAATGCTGACTTTAGTACAAGAAGACTGACCCTTCCTATTGTCTATGTTTTGAACCATTCCTGTGACACTAGTTATTGATTCCGATGCTTCACTTCAGGTTTACTGTATCCCTCAGACCTTCGTATTGACGATGAAACACAGAAATTACATCGGAATTAAATAGAAAAGGCACAATGCCGACTTAGGTGCAAGAAGACTGATTCTTCCTACTGTGTATGTTTAAACCATTCCTGTGACACTAGTTATAGATTCCGATGCTTCACTTCAGATTAATTGTATCCCTTGGACTTTCGTATTGACGACGAAACACAGAAATTGAATCGGAATGAAATAGAAAAGGCACAATGCCGGCTAAGTACATGAAGACTGACTCTTCCTACTGTGTATGGTTCAAATGGCTCTGAGCACTATGGGACTCAACTGCTGAGGTCATTAGTCCCCTAGAACTTAGAACTAGTTAAACCTAACTAACCTAAGGACATCACAAACATCCACGCCCGAGGCAGGATTCGAACCTGCGACCGTAGCGGTCTTGCGGTTCCAGACTGCAGCGCCTTTAACCGCACGGCCACTTCGGCCGGCTTTTGTCTATGTTTGGAACCATTCCTGTGACACTAGTTATAGATTCCGATGCTTCACTTCAGGTTTATTGTATCCCTTGAACCTTGCTATTGACGATGAAACACAGAAATTGCATCGGAATTAAAAACAAAAGGCACATTGCCGACTTAAGTACAAGAAGACTGACTCTTCTTACTGTCTATGTTTTGAACCATTCCTGTGACACTAGTTATAGATTCCGATGCTTCACTTCAGATTAATTGTATCCCTTGGACCTTCGTATTGACGACGAAACACAGAAATTGCATCGGAATGAAATAGAAAAGGCACAATGCCGGCTAAGTACATGAAGACTGACTGTTCCTACTGTCTATGATTTGAACCATTCCCGTGACACTAGTTATAGAATCCGATGCTTCATTTCAGGTTTACTGTATCCCTTGGACCTTCTTATTGACGATGAAACACAGAAAGTGCAACGGAATTAAATAGAAAAGGCACAATGCCGACTTAAGTACAAGAAGTCTGACTCTTCCCACTGTCTGTGTTTGAACCATTCCTGTGACACTAGTTACGGATTCCGATGCTTCACTTCAGGTTTACTGTATCCCTCTGACCTTCCTATTGACGATGAAACACAGAAATTGCATCGGAATTAAATACAAAAAGCACAATGCCGACTTAAGTACAAGAAGACTGACTCTTCTTACTGACCATGTTTTGAACCATTCGTGTGACACTAGTTATAGATTCCGATGATTCACTTCAGGTTTGCTGTATCCCTTGGACCTTCTTATTGACGATGAAACACAGAAATTGCATCGGAATTAAATACAAAAGGCACAATGCCGACTTAAGTACAAGAAGACTGACTCTTCTTACTGACTATGTTTGGAACCATTGCTGTGACACTAGTTACGGATTCCGATGCTTCATTTCAGGTTTACTGTATCCCTCTGACCTTCTTATTGACGATGAAACACAGAAATTGCATCGGAATTAAATAGAAAAGGCACAATGCCGACCTAAGTACAAGAAGAGTGAGTCTTCCTACTGTCTATGATTTAAACCATTCCTGTGACACTAGTTAGAGATTCCGATGCTTCACTTCAGATTTACTGTATCCCTCTGACCTTCTTATTGACGATGAAACACGGTAATTGCATCGGAAATTAATTGAAAAGGGCACAATGCCGACTTAAGTACAAGAAGCCTGACTCTTCTTACTGACTATGTTTTGAACCATTCCTGTGACACTAGTTATAGATTCCGATGCTTCACTTCAGGATAACTGTATCTCTTGGACCTTCTTATTGTCAAAGAAACACAGAAATTGCATTGGAATTAACTACAAAAGGCACAATGCCGACTTAAGTATAAAAAGACTGACTCTTCTTACTGTCCATGCTTTGCACCATTCCTGTGAACCTAGTTATAGATTCCGATGCTTCACTACAGGTTTACTGTATCCCTTGGACCTTCTTATTGACGATGAAACAGAGAAATAGCATCGGAATTAAACACAAAAGGCACAATGCCGACTTAAGTACAAGAAGACTGACTCTTCCTAATGTCCATGTTTTGAACCATTCCTGTGACTCTAGGTATAGATTCCGATGCTTCACTTCAGGTCTACTGTATCCCTCTAACCTTCTTATTGACGATGAAACACCCATATTGCATCGGAATTAAATTCAAAAGGCACAATTCCGACATAAGTAAAAGAAGACTGACCCTCCTCACTGTCTATGTTTTGAACCATTCCTGTGACACTAGTTATAGATTCCAATGCCTCACTTCAGGTTTACAGTATCCCTCTGCCCTTCTTATTGACGATGAAACATAGAAATTGCATCGGAATTAAATAGAAAATTCACAATGCCGACTTAAGTACAAGAAGACTGACTCTTCTTACTGTCTATGTTTTGAACCATTCCTGTGACACTAGTTATAGATTCCGATGAATCACTTCAGGTTTACTGAATCCCTCTGACCTTCTTATTGACGATGAAACACAGAAATTGCATCGGAATTCAATTAAAAGGCACAATGCCGACTTAAGCACAAGAAAACTGACTCTTCTTTCTGACTATGTTTGAACCATTCCTGTAACACTAGTTATAGATTCCGATGCTTCACTTCAAGTTTACTATATCCCTCTGACCCTCATATTGACGATGAAACACAGAAATTGCATCGGAATTAAATACAAAGGGCACAATGCCGACTTAAGTACAAATAGACTGTCTTTTCCAACTCTCTATGTTTTGAACCATTCCTGTGACACAAGTTATAGATTCCGATGCTTCACTTCAGGTTTACTGTATCCCTCTGACCTTCTTCTTGACGATGAAACACTGAAATTGCATCGGAATTAAATACTAAAGGCACAATGCCGACTTAAGTACAGAAGACTGACTCTTATTACTGTCTATGTTCTGAACCATTCCTGTGACACTAGTTATAGATTCCGATGCTTCACATCAGGTTTACTGTATCCCTTGGACCTTCTTATTGACGACGAAACACAGAAATTGCATCGGAATTAAATAGAAGAGGCACAACGCCGACTTAAGCACGAGAAGACTGACTCTTCCTACGGTCTATGTATTCAACCATTCCTGTGACACTAGTTATAGATTCCGATGCTTCACCTCAGGTTTACTGTATATCTCTGACCTTCTTATTGACGATGAAACACAGAAATTGCATTGGAATTAGATACAAAATGCACAATGCCGACTACAGTGCAA